>NC_092759.1:3917408-4004908 GCF_047496795.1 Chiloscyllium punctatum
GGCATCACACCTCAAACCTTCTCTCTCTCTCTCCCTCTTCATTAGCAAATCACCTGAAACCAGGGCACGTCTTTTCAGGAGAAAAGGAGGGCTGCAGATGCTGGAGATCAGAGTCGAGAGAGCGGTGCTGGAAAAGCTCAGCAGGTCAGGCAGCATCCGAGGAGCGGGAGAGTCGACGTTTCTGATGAAGGGCTTAACCTGCACATCCCTGGACACTATGGGACAGTTTAGCACGGTCAATCCACCCTAACCCGCACATCCCTGGGCATTATGGGACAATTTAGCACGGCCAATCCACCCTAACCCGCACATCCCTGGGCACTATGGGACAATTTAGCACGGCCAATCCACCCTAACCTGCACATCCCTGGACACAAGGGGCAATTTAGCACGGCCAATCCACCCTAACCTGCACATCCCTGGGCACTGTGGGATAATTTAGCACGGCCAATCCACCCTAACCCACACATCCCTGGACACTATGGGACAATTTAGCACGGCCAATCCACCCTAACCTGCACATCCCTGGGCACTGTGGGATAATTTAGCACGGCCAATCCACCCTAACCTACACATCCCTGGGCACTATGGGGCAATTTAGCACGGCCAATCCACCCTAACCTGCACATCCCTGGGCACTATGGGGCAATTTAGCACGGCCAATCCACCCTAACCTGCACATCCCTGGGCACTATGGGACAATTTAGCACGGCCAATCCACCCTAACCCTCACATCCCTGGGCACTATGGGACAATTTAGCACGGCCAATCCACCCTAACCTGCACATCCCTGAGCACTATGGGACAATTTAGCACGACGGCCAATCCACCCTAAACTGCACATCTTTGGACCGTGAGAGGAAACAGAAGCATCCAGAGGAAACCCACGTGGACACGTGGAGAATGTGCAAACTCCACACAGACAATCACCCGAGGGTGGAATCGAACCCAGATCCCTAGCACCATGAGGCAGCCGTGCTAACCACTGAGCCAACCTGCCACCCAATATGTTCTTGGGTTTTGTGACCTGGAATTTTTCCAACAGCAGAGGGCACCATCAGGGGGTGGCAACAATTTAGTGATATTATTGCTGTTAATCCAGTGACCCAGATAATGTTCTGGGGATTCAGGAGATGGTGGAATTTGAATTCAAAAATCGAATCTGGAATTAAGAGTCTGATGATGATCCATAAATCCATTGTCGATTGTTGGGAAAATCCCATCTGGTTCACTAATGTCCTTCAGGGACGGAAACTGCCATCGTTACCTGGTCTGGCCTACACGTGACTCCAGACCCACAGCAATAGGGTTGACTCTCAATTGCCCACTGGGCAATTAGGGATGAGCAATAAATGCTGGGCCCAGTCAGTGACGCCCTCAACCCATGAATTAATTTTTTTTAAAAGCCCAATTTCAGTTCTCTGGGTTGTTGGTTAACAGTAACTTCATATAACTCGCAATCCAGACGCCTGAGCTCGTAACAATGAAAACAGAAAGTCCTGAAGAAACTGAGCAGATCTTTGGAGAGAGGGTGGGAGGGGACAGAGAGACAGAGAGAGAGAGAGACAGAGAGAGAGAGAGAGGGACAGAGAGAGGGAGAGAGACAGAGAGAGAGGGGGGGGGACAGAGAGAGGGAGAGAGACAGAGAGAGAGGGGGGACAGAGAGAGGGAGAGAGAGAGAGACAGAGAGAGGGAGAGAGACAGAGAGAGAGAGAGAGACAGAGAGAGAGGGGGACAGAGAGAGGGAGAGAGAGAGAGACAGAGAGAGGGAGAGAGACAGACAGAGAGGGAGAGAGAGAGAGAGACAGAGAGAGGGAGAGAGACAGAGAGAGGGGGGACAGAGAGAGGGAGAGAGAGAGAGAAAGAGAGAGAGGGGGTCAGAGAGAGGGAGAGAGACAGAGAGAGAGAGGGACAGAAAGAGGGAGAGAGAGAGAGAGGGACAGAGAGAGGGAGGGAGAGAGAGAAAGAGAGAGAGGGGGTCAGAGAGAGGGAGAGAGACAGAGAGAGAGAGGGACAGAAAGAGGGAGAGAGAGAGAGGGACAGAGAGAGGGAGAGAGAGAGAGAGAGAGAGGGACAGAAAGAGGGAGAGAGAGAGAGGGACAGAGAGAGGGAGAGAGAGAGAGGGGGGGACAGAGAGAGAGAGAGAGACAGAGAGAGAGGGACAGAGAGAGGGAGAGACATAGAGAGAGGGACAGAGAGAGAGAGAGGGACAGAGAGAGGGAGAGACTTAGAGAGAGAGAGACAGAGAGAGACAGAGAGAGAGACAGAGTGAGAGACAGAGAGACAGAGACAGAGAGAGAGGGGGATAGAGAGCGAGGGGGACAGAGAGAGAGACAGAGAGAGAGAGAGAGAGGGGGGGGACAGAGAGAGGGAGAGAGACAGAGAGAGAGAGAGAGGGACAGAGTAAGGGAGAGAGAGAGAGACAGAGAGACAGAAAGAGAGAGGGAGAGAGATAGTCAGAGAGACAGAAAGAGAGAGGGACAGAGAGAGGGAGAGAGAGAGAGAGAGTCGGGGTTTCAAGTCCCACTGTGAGTTGGATGGGCTCAGTAGGTGGGGTTTGAATTTGTTTTAATAAAACTGCAAACGAAAGTCCACCTCAGCAATAGTGACTGTGATGACAATCCTACCACAATCCTTGAATGTCCCTGTTTTCTTGGCTCAGCAAATCCTCCTCAGCTACTCCCTCTTAACGTGCAGATGAGCTACTTGATTTCTGAGCAGAAATGTGCTGACCACATCCTCTGAAAGAGTTGAAACAAAAAACCACAACCCCTGGCTGCTTCTTGCAAGGACCACAACGCAGAGTGCCCTCCTTTCTGTAAAAACAAACTAACAACTCTGAAGGAGTGAGAGGTGCTGCATGTGACAGACAGGATGTAGGCTAGCTCAGCTGTTAAGAGCTAACCACACTAGGCAGTGGTTCTGGAGTCACGTGGAGACCAGAACGGGGAAGGGTGGCAGATTTCCCTTCCCCGAAGGGCATTAGTGAACCAAAAGTAAAACTAAAGATGCTGCAAATCTGTATCACAAGCAGAAACTCAGCAGGATCTGGCAGCTTCTGTGGGATAGAAAATAGAATTAATGTTTCAGGGTTAGAGAATCTTGTTCAGAACTGTTTGTAGCTAGGGATAGGCTGGTATACATGCTAGAGAAGGAGATCGAGCCTTGAGGGGGAGAGAGAGAGAGAGAGAGAGAGAGAGAACAGCAGTTGGACAGACAACAGGCTGGGTCATGGTCAACCTGGGAGAATCAGTGGCTGCTAATGGCGACCGTTCATGGCTGACAATGGGACGCTGTGTGGTAGCAATGTGTGATGGTGAGGCCTGGTGTGTGGGGGTTGGGGTAAGAGTGTGGGAGAAGGTGCTCAGGTCTTTAAATGATTGATCCCGATATTGAGTCCTGAGGGCTGCTGGAACCCCCCCCAAGCGGAAAATGAGGTGCGGTTCTTCCAGCTTGCACTGAGCTTCACTGGAGCAAACCAGAAGCAGCAGAGATGTTGGCCAGGGAACACGGGGGTATGTCAAAGATGCATTTCCCACGAGGCTAATCACTAAGCCACCGTGCCACCCCTTAGGGTGATTGTCAGTGTGGAGTTTGCCCGTGTCTGTGTGGGTTTCCTTCGGGTGCTCTGGTTTACTCCCACAGTCCAAAGATGTGCAGGTTAGGGTGGATTGGCCGTGCTAAATTGTCCCATAGTGCCCAGGGATGTGCAGGTTAGGGTGGATTGGCCGTGCTAAATTGTCCCATAGTGCCCAGGGATGTGCAGGTTAGGGTGGATTGGCCATGCTAAATTGTCCCATAGTGCCCAGGGATGTGCAGGTTAGGGTGGATTGGCCGTGCTAAATTGTCCCATAGTGCCCAGGGATGTGCAGGTTAGGGTGGATTGGCCTTGCTAAATTGTCCCATGGTGTCCAGGAATGTGCAGGTTAGGGTGGATTGGCCGTGCTAAATTGTCCCATCGTGCCCAGAGTTGTGCAGGTTAGGATGGATTGGCCATGATAAATTGTCCCATAGTGCCCAGGGATGTGCAGGTTAGGGTGGATTGGCCGTGCTAAATTGTCCCATAGTGCCCAGGGATGTGCAGGTTAGGGTGGATTAGCCGTGCTAAATTGTCCCATAGTGCCCAGGGATGTGCAGGTTAGGGTGGGTTGGCTGTGCTAAATTGTCCCATAGTGCCCAGGGATGTGCAGGTTAGGGTGGATTGGCCGTGCTAAATTGTCCCATAGTGCCCAGGGATGTGCAGGTTAGGGTGGATTGGCCGTGCTAAATCACCCCATAGTGCCCAGGGATGTGCAGGTTAGGGTGGATTGGCCGTGCTAAATTGTCCCATGGTGCCCAGGGATGTGCAGGTTAGGTCTGGTGGAAATACAGGATAATGGGTTGGGGAAATGGGTCTGCGTGGATTGCATTTTGGATGGTCAGTGTGGACTTGTTGGGCCGAAGGGCCTGTTTCCACACTGTGGGGAATCTATGATTCTAGGCTGGAATCGAACCATGGATCCTGAGACAACAATGTTAACCGCTGAGCCAACCATGACAAACACATCCTTTTCAAATAGGGTGTGGACATGCTGCTGCTTTCCTTAACTCTATTCTCCCTCAACGTATCGACCATCAAAATAACTAGGTTCATGAATATACACTCAACTGATCCAAAGAGGCATCTCATCGGAAAAGGCCCTTAATGCCATTTCCACCATTCAGTGAGATGATGGTACAGAGTCATAGAGATGTACAGCACGGAAACAAACCCTTCGGCCCAACCCATCCATGCCGACCAGATATCCCAACCCAATCTAGTCCCACCTGCCAGCACCCAGCCCTTATCCCTCCAAACCCTTCCTATTCATATACCTATCCAAATGCCTCTTAAATATTGCAATTGTACCAGCCTCCACCACTTCCTCTGGCAGCTCATTCCATACACGTACCACCCTCTGTGTGAAAATGTTGCCTCTTGGGTCTCTGTTACATCTTTCCCCTCTCACCTGAAACCTATGCCAATCCATGCCCCTCATAATTTTGTAAACCTCTATAAGGTCTCCCCTCAGCCTCGACGCTTCAGGGAAAACATCTGAGGCCTAACTTTACTTGCCTGCCTTTAAGCTGCAAACCTGAATATCTTCTGCTTGGCAAGCACTTATCTGCCTCAGATTTAAAATTAAAAACTGACTCAGCGTTCAGTGCCATTTGTGGAAGAGCATTCCAAACCTCTCCCACCCTTTGTGTGTCGAAGTGCTTCCTAACGCCTCTCCTGAACGAGTCTGGCCCTCATTCTCAGACTCTGCCTCCTAGTTCTAGAAACCCCCGCCAGTGGAAATGGTTTCTCTTTATCTACCCTGTCTTTTCCTGTTAATATCTTCGACCAGATCACCCCTTAACCTTCTGAAGAAACCAGGCCTCCTCTGTATAACTTAACCCCTGAAGACCGAGTATCATTCTTGTAAACGTAACTTAGCCCCTCTTCAAGGCCAATCTTCAAAGACCGCGAAATATATAAGTCAGTAACTTCCTTGATTATTTTCTGCCATAGAGTCATAGAGCACGGAAACAGACCCTTCGGCCCAACCAGTCCGTGCCAACCTCAATCCCAAACTAAACTAGTCCCACCTGCCTGCTCCTGGCCTATCTCCCTCCAAGCCTTTCCCATTCATGTCCTGATCCAAATGTCTCTCAAACGTGTTGTAACTGTCCCCACACCCACCGCTTCCTTAGGAAGGTCATTCCACACACGAACCACCCTCTGCGTTAAAAAGTTGCCCCACGCCCTTTTAAAATCTCTCTCCTCTCGCCTTAAAAAATACGCCCCCCTTGTCTTGAAATCCCCCACTCGAGGGAGACGATGTTGCCGGGTGTGAAAGGTTTAAGTGATAAGGAAAGGCTGGTTAGACTGAGACACTGGAGAGCAGGAGTTGGAGAGGTGACCTGATCAAAGCTTAGAAAACAATGAAGGGGTATAGATAGAGTTAATGGTAATTGTCTTTTCACTAGCTTGGGGGAGTTTCAAGAAGACGGGGCACATTTTTTTAAGGTGAGAGGGGAGAGATTTTTTTAAAAAGGACTTGAGAGGCAAATCTTTTACACAGAGGGTGGTCCGTGTGTGGAATGAGCATCCTGAGGAAGTGTTGGATATGGGCACAGTTGTAACGTGTTAAGGAATTAATGGCTACGGGGAGAGTGCGGGTAAATGGCGTTGAAATGCCCATCAGCCATGATTGAATGGCGGAGTGGACTCGATGGGCCGAATGGCCTTACTTCCACTCCTATGTCTTATGGTATGAAAGACGTTTGGATGGATACATGAAGAGGAAAGGTTCAGAGGGATATGGGACAGGAGCAGGCAGGTGGGAACTAGTTTAGTTTGGGATTATGTTGGGCATGGGCTGGTTGGGCCGAAGGGTCTGTTTCTGTATTCTATGACTCTATGACACCTGCCGTTCACCTTATTTACGTCCCTCATGATGTTATAGACCTCCTACACTCCAGTGAAAAAGTCCCTGCCTATCCAGCCTCTTCTTATAACTCCAACCTTCAATGCCTGGCAACATCCTGGTAAATCTCTTCTGAGCCCTCTCCAGTTTAATAATACCCTTCCTATAACAGGGAGACCACAACTGGACAGAGTCCTCCAGAAGAGGCCTCCCCCGTACAATCTCAACATGACGTCCCAACCCCTATAACTCAAAAGTCTGAGTAATGAAGGACAAGCCTTTGTAATTTACAAGCTCTTTGTAATTTTATGTTGTCCTCTCCACCATCTAATGTGTCGTCAGTCACCAGACTATTATCATTTAATAACCTCACTTTCGAAAGTAAGTCATTCACAGGATCAAGCAGTTGCTGATTGGCCTTGAATTTCTTGCTAATCTCGACAAAAGACTTCTGTTTTTTTTTCCCATTCTTCCTGCCCTATTGCACAGTTTCACATTTCCTCGTATTGCTATCACATTTGATTTCTAAACTGGATCACCCAATTTGCCCTAAACGTTTGCAAAACTGGGGCGAAACATCTCTCAGCAGAAGTTCCAGGTCGGTGGGTTGAAGGTTTCAGGTTCCAAATCAATGCAGACCAACCTTTAAATTGCAATTGACTGGTGTAAACTGAAGTCCAGCTTTTGGAAATTAATTGTTAGTCATTGAAAGTCGTTCAAGGTTAACATGCGGGTTCAGCTGGCAGTTACGAAGGTAAATGCGATGTTAGCATTCATTCCGAGAGGGTTAGAATGCAAGAACAGGGATAGAACATAGAACATGGGACATTCCAGCTCAGTACAGGCCCTTTGGCCCTCGATGTTGCGCCGACCTGTCAATCTGAAGCCCATCCAACCGACACTATTCCATGTACGTCCATATGCTTGTCCAATGACGACTTAAATGTACTTAAAGTCGGCGAATCCACTACCGTTGCAGGCAAAGCATTCCATCCCCTTACTACTCTCTGAGTAAAGAAACTACCTCCGACATCTGCCCTATATCTATCACCCCTCACTTTAAAGTTGTGTCCCCTCGCGTTCGCCGTCACCATACTTGGAAAAAGACTCTCCCTGTCCACCCTATCTAACCCTCTGATTATCTTATATGTCTCTATTAAGTCACCTCTCAACCTTCTTCTCTCCAACAAAAACAGCCTCAAGTCCCTCAGCCTTTCCTCGTAAGACCTTCCCTCCAGACCAGGCAATATCCTAGTAAATCTCCTCTGCACCCTTTCCAAAGCTTCCACATCCTTCTTATAACGCGGTGACCAGAACTGTACACAATACTCCAAGTGCAGCCGCACCAGAGTTTTGTACAGCTGCAGCATAACCTCATGGTTCTGGAACTCGATCCCTCTATTAATAAAAGCTAAAACACTATATGCCTTCTTAACAACCCTGTCAACCTGGTGGCAACTTTCAAGGATCTGTGTACCTGGACACCGAGATCACTCTGCTCATCTACATTACCAAGAATCTTACCATTAACCCAGTATTTTGCATTCCAGTTACTCCGACCAAAGTGAATCACCTCACACTTGTCTGCATTAAACTCCATTTGCCACCTCTCAGCCCCAGCTCTGCAGCTTATCTATGTCTCTCAGTAACCTACAACATCCTTCGCCACTATCCACATCTCCACCGACTTTAGTGTCGTCTGCAAATTTACTGACCCACCCTTCTACACCCTCATCCAGGTCGTTTATAAAAATGACGAACAGCAGTGGACCCAACACCGACCCTTGTGGTACACCACTGGTAACTGGACTCCAAGATTTCCCATCAACCACCACCCTCTGTCTTCCTTCAGCAAGCCAATTACTGATCCAAATTGCTACATCTCCCATAATCCCATTCCTCTGCATTTTGTACAATAGCCTACTGTGGGGAACCTTATCGAACGCCTTGCTGAAATCCATATACACCACATCAACCGGTTTACTCTCATCTACCTGTTTGGTCACCTTCTCAAAGAACTCAATAAGGTTTGTGAGGCACAACCTACTCTTCACAAAACCGTGCTGACTATCCCTAATCAAATTATTCTTTTCTAGATGATTATAAATCCTCTCTCTTATAACCTTTTCCAACACTTTACCAACAACTGAAGTAAGGCTCACTAGTCTATAATTACCAGGGTTGTCTCTACTCCCCTTCTTGAACAGGGGAATCACATTTGCTATCCTCCAGTCTTCTGGCACTATTCCTGTAGACAATGTACTGCTGAGGCTGTGTGAGGCTCTGGTCAGAATGCATTTGGAATATTGTGAGCTGTTTCGGACCCCATAACTAAGGAAGGGTGTGCTGGCCTTGGAGGGAGGGGTTCAGAGGGGGTTTACAAGAATGATCCCGGAGGTGAAGGGCTTGACATATGGGGAGTGGTTGAGGACCCTGGGTCTGTACCCAATGGGGTTTAGAATGATGACGGGTGCTGGTGGGGGTAGAGGGGGGGGGGAAAATCAGATTGACACTTACAGGAGGAGTATTTGCCAAGCAACCCAACAAGTCCAACTCTCTGAGGAGCATCCCTACCCTTTCCCTGCCTTTCCCATGGCTTAGCCACACATCCCTGGACACTATGGGCAACTTAGCACAGCCAATCCAGAAGCCAGAGGAAACCCACACAGACGCGGGGAGAACGTGCAAACTCCACACAGACCTCGCCCTGAGGCTGGAATCGAACCCAGGTCCCTGGCACTGGGAGGCAGTAGCGCTAACCACTGAGACACCGTGCCACCTATTGAGTGGCCTGGATAGAGTGGACATGGAGAAGTTGTTTCCACCGGTCAGAGAGACTGGAGCCTGAGGCCACAGCCTCAGGGTGAAGGGATAGACAGAGATGAGGGGGGAGTTTCTTCAGCCGGAGGGTGGGGAGTCTGTGGAACTGATTGGGCACAGAGGACTGTGGAGGGTAAGTCTCTGAGTGTCTTTGAAACAGAGACAGATAGGTTCTGGATTAGCCTGGGGGTTCGAGGGTTACAGGGAGACGGCAGGACAATAGGGTTGAGGAACATATCAGCCATGTTCGAATGGCGGGGCAGACCTGATGGACCTCATTCTGTTCCTAAACATCATGTTCTTATGGAACAACCGATGCTACCCTCTCAGAAATAATGTACGATGGTCTGAGAAGAGAAGAGGGGGTTATTTTCTGTTCAGAGATATTATTGCACACTTCTGGAGCAGGTGGGCTGTTGGCTCAGAGGTGGGGACACTGAAATTCGAGACGTTAGTCTGTGAGGAGCGAAAAGAGAGCAGCGTTACGACAGCCGTGAAAGCGAACGGACGACAGGGCTGTTGGTTCCCTCCGTCTTGAGCTGAGGCAGAACGCCAGTAAATTAACAAACATGTTTCCCTCCGCAAAGGCTGGGCCGAAACGAGAAAAGACAGCTGGGGACAGTGGACGTTACCTGCGAGAGTTAATCAGAATCACCAGGCATCTGAAGAGGAGTCCGAATGAACAGAGGCGAGCGGTTCAAACAGCTACATTTCCTCTTTCTGTTTATCATGTGGGAGGTTGCTTAAAAAGGAACTGGCCTCAGGGCACTTAATTATCCTACACCAACACCACTTCGATCAGAGATAACAGAGGAAAGAAAGACAAATTCTGAATGATTTCCTTTTCACAAGTCCTAATGTTAAGCACCAAACCAGACCTCCCCCACTCCGCAAAACATTATAAAGAGAAAGCCGGGACCCGAACTTTTATATGTATTTAAAGGCAAGTGTGAGGTGTTGTGTTCCAAATCGCTGGAAACACTCAGCAGGTCTGGCAACATCTGTGGAGAGAAATCAGAGTTGACGTTTCGGGTCCAGAGAGCCTTCCTCAGACCTTTTACACTATTCACAGTTCTTTCACTTACTAATGTGTTGTAGATGTCCACCCTTAGGCTTTAACCTAAATACACTCTATTCTTACAATGCTGAGGCTGGCACGGTGGCTCAGTTGGTACTGATGCCTCACGGGACCAGGGACCTGGGTTCGATTCCCGACTCGGGGCGATTGTCTGTGTGGAGTTTGCACATTCTCCCTGTGTCTGCGTGGGTTTCCTCCCACAGTCCAAAAAATGTGCAGGTTAGGGTGGATTGGCCGTGCTAAATTGTCCCATAGTGCCCAGGGATGTGCAGGTTAGGGTGGATTGGCCGTGCTAAATTGTCCCATAGTGCCCAGGGATGTGCAGGTTAAGGTGGATTGGCCATGCTAAATTGTCCCATAGTGCCCAGGGATGTGCAGGTTAGGATGGATTGGCCGTGCTAAATTGTCCCATATTGTCCAGGGATGTGCAGGTTAGGGTGGACTGGCCGTGCTAAATTGTCCCATAGTGCCCAGGGATGTGCAGGTTAGGGTGGATTGGCCATGCTAAATTGTCCCATAGTGTCCAGGGATGTGCAGGTTAGGATGGATTGGCCGTGTGAAATTGTCTCATAGTGCTCAGGGATGTGCAGGTTAGGGTGGATTGGCCGGGCGAAATTGTCCCATAGTGCTCAGGGATGTGCGGGTTAGGGTGGATTGGCCGTGCGAAATTGTCCCATAGTGCCCATGGATGTGCAGGTTAGGGTGGATTGGCCGTGCTAAATTGTCCCATAGTGTCCAGGGATGTGCAGGTTAGGGTGGATTGGCCGTGCTAAATTGTCCCATAGTGCCCAGGGATGTGCAGGTTAGGGTGGATTGGCCGTGCTAAATTGTCCCATAGTGTCCAGGAATGTGCAGGTTACGATGGATTGGCTGTGCTAAATTGTCCCATAGTGCCCATGGATGTGCAGGTTAGGGTGGATTGGCCGTGCTAAATTGTCCCATAGTGCCCAGGGATGTGCAGATTAGGGTGGATTGGCCGTGCTAAATTGTCCCATAGTGTCCAGGGATGTGCAGGTTAGGGTGGATTGGCCGTGTGAAATTGTCTCATAGTGCCCAGGGATGTGCAGGTCAGGGTGGATTGGCCGCGCTAAATTGTCCCATAGTGCCCAGGGATGTGCAGGTCAGGGTGGATTGGCCGTGCTAAATTGTCCCACAGTGCCCAGGAATGTGCATGTTAGGGTGGATTGGCTGTGCTAAATTGTCCCATAGTGCCCAGGGATGTGCAGATTAGGGCGGATTGGCCGTGCTAAATTGTCCCATAGTGTCCAGGGATGTGCAGATTAGGGTGGATTGGCCGTGCTAAATTGTCCCATATTGTCCAGGGATGTGCAGATTAGGGTGGATTGGCCGTGCTAAATTGTCCCATAGTGTCCAGGGATGTGCAGGTTAGGGTGGATTGCCGTGTGAAATTGTCTCATAGTGCTCAGGGATGTGCAGGTTTGGGTGGATTGGCCGTGCTAAATTGTCCCATAGTGTCCAGGGATGTGCAGGTTAGGGTGGATTGGCCGTGCTAAATTGTCCTATAGTGTCCAGGGATGTGCAGGTTAGGGTGGATTGGCCGTGCTAAATTGTCCCATAGTGCCCAGGGATGTGCATGTTAGGGTGGATTGGCCGTGCTAAATTGTCCCATAGTGCCCAGAGATGTGCATGTTAGGGTGGATTGGCCGTGCTAAATTGTCCCATAGTGCCCAGGGATGTGCAGGTTAGGGTGGGTTGGCCGTGCTAAATTGTCCCATAGTGCCCAGGGATGTGCAGGTTAGGGTGGACTGGCCGTGCTAAATTGTCCCATAGTGCCCAGGGATGTGCAGGTTAGGGTGGATTGGCCGTGCTAAATTGTCCCATAGTGCCCAGGGATGTGCATGTTAGGGTGGATTGGCCGTGCTAAATTGTCCCATAGTGCCCAGGGATGTGCATGTCAGGGTGGATTGGCCGTGCTAAATTGTCCCATAGTGCCCAGGGATGTGCAGGTTAGGGTGGATTGGCCGTGTTAAATTGTCCTATAGTGTCCAGGGATGTGCAGGTTAGGGTGGATTGGCCGTGCTAAATTGTCCCATAGTGCCCAGGGATGTGCAGGTCAGGGTGGATTGGCCGTGCTAAATTGTCCCATAGTGCCCAGGGATGTGCAGTTTAGGGTGGATTGGCCGTGCTAAATTGTCCCATAGTGTCGGGAATACTGTAAGCACTTTGGAGCCCCATAATCCAAGGAAGAATGTTGGAGGGGGCTCAGAGGAGGTTTACAAGAAGGAACCCGGGATGAAGGGCTTGTCACACGGGGAATGGTTGAGGAGTCCGGGTTCTGTACCCGATGGGGTTTAGAACGATGATGGAGGGTTGGGGGCGGTGGTGGGGGGGCGGGGGGCGTGGAATTGGTTTGAAACATACAGAATACCGAGAGGCCTGGGACAGAGTGGGGGGGTGGGGAAGATGTTTCCACCGCCCAGAGAGACGAGGAACCCAAGGGCACAGCCTCAGGGTGAAGGGATGGACTGAGGTGGGGAGGAATTTCTCCAGCCAGAAGGTGGGGACTCTGTGGGACTCATGGCCCCAGAGGGGTGTGGAGGGGAAGACATGGAGTGTCTTTAAGGACAGAGAGAGAGAGAGATAGGTTCCTGATTGGTGAGGGGGATTAAGAGTTATGGGGAGAATACAGAAGAATAAGGTTGAGACATATACCAGCCAGCATTGAAGGGGAGAGCAGACTGGATGGGCTGAATGGCCTGTACCCACCCCTATATCGTATGATCTTCACAACCACATAATCTCAGCTTGGACTGGTTGGACTGAAGGGATTTTTTGTGTTTTATGACTCTGTGTCCCAATGCACTGTCCAGCTAATCAGATATCTTTTGAAGTCTGGTCAGAATTGAACACAGTATCTCAAAGGTTACCTCAGCAATGTCCTGTACAGCCACAACTGCTACACTCTGGCAGTGGCTGGTCCTAAGGATCAATGTAAAGGAGGAGAGAGAGAGACAGGTGGAGAGATTTAAGGAGAAATTTCCAGAGCTTAGGGGCCAGGCAGCTAAAGACTTGGAGAAAGTGAGGACTACAAATGCTGGAAATTGGAGTGTGGTGCTGGAAAAGCACAGCAGGTCAGGCAGCATCCGAGGAGCAGGAGAATCAACGTTCCGGGCATAAGGTTTGCATCAGGAGTCCTGATGAAGGGCTTTTGCCTGAAACGTCGATTTACAAAATCATGAGGGGCATGGATAGGGTAAATAAGCAAAGTCTTTTTCCTGGGGTGGGGGAGTCCAGAACTAGAGGGGCATAGGTTTAGGGTGAGAGGTGAAAGATATAAAAGAGACCTAAGGGGCAACTTTTTCACAGAGGGTGGTATGTGTATGGAATGAGCTGCCAGAGGAAGAGGTGGAGGCTGGTACATTTGCAACATTTTAGAGGCACTTGGATAGTTGTATGAATAGGAAGGATTTGGAGGGATATGGGCCGGGTGCTGGCAGGTGGAACTAGATTGGGTTGGGAGATCTGGTCGGCATGGACGGGTTGGGCCGAAGGGTCTGTTTCCGTGCTGTACATCTCTATGACTCTATAAATCATTGGTGGTAACGTAAAAATACCATGTCATTAACCTCCTATGGGGAAAAGGATTTTTTAATGAATTCGATCAGATTATTCAACTTAATATCCAGTTTGGTTGATGGAGGTTATTGTACTGAGGGAACGAAACAATGTTTAGTTTTCCTTTTTCGCCTTTGTGGCACAGTCTATAATCCAACACGTCCTTGGAGACCCAATAAACATCATTCCAGGGCTTCAGGATTTAACAAGTCCAGGCAACAACTCATCGGGAGGTCTGGAAGGTTCGCCTTCTTAACAACAGCCTCCTCACCCGACAATCCTGCCAGTAATTGCAGAAGGTTATGACCAGGTAGACGGCGTATGAAGTAAGGTGGGTGTAGAGAGCGAAAAGGTACAGGGATCTATCACAGAATTCGGGAGAGTCTCGGCTGTCATAGTCTGGCTCATGGATGGAGTAGATGAGGGCATTTCCTGCGTTAAAATGGAAGAGAAGGACATGGTTAAAGATCATTCAAATGGCACCTCCATTGAGTTCAGTCAATGGGGGAATGTCAGTCCATCCTGTCCAGAGCTCTGTGTACTTTTGGATACTCTTATTGCTAAAAAAAAGTGTCAGTGGAGGCTGCACTCCCTCCTCTCGCTAAATTAACAAGATTTTTCGCAGCTTTTGACATAGCCACTGAAGCAGTTTTGAGGCACATTGCTCTGACATTGGGAGACTTTCTGTCTCGCCAGGTCACACACAATCCTGTCCAAGAACTGCCTTCCCCTCGTCATTTGGTCAACTCCACTTCTTTACTCATCCACAGGACCTGGGCGTCACTGGCTGGGCCCAGCATTATCGCCCGTCCCTTGCTACCCCCCTGAGCAGGTGGGGGTGAGCTGCCTTCTTGAACCGCTACAGTCCCACGTGCTGTAGGGACAACCACACAGCACCGAACAGCAAGGGATGCTGGGTACACTGGCCAAGTAAAACTCTGTAGTCACTAAAACCCACACGCCGGGACACAGTGCTGCTAGGGAAGGGTGCTCCAGGATTCTGGGTCATGATCAGAGTGGTGCTGGAAAAGCACAGCAGGTCAGGCAGCATCTGAGGAGCAGGAGAATCAACATTTCAGGCAAAAGTCCTTCATCAGGAAACTCCAGGATTCAGACCCAGCGACACTGAAGGAAGGGCAATATATTTCCAAGTCAGGATGGTGAGGGGGGTGGGGGGAACTTGTGGTGTTCCCATTGAATCTTCTGCCCTTGCGCTTCTAGCTGCAAGAGGTGTGGGTTTGGAAGGTGCTGTTTAAGGTGCCTTGGTGAATTTTTGCAGTGTATCTTGTGGTTGGTACACACTGTTGTGACTGAGTGTCGCTCCCTAACCTTGCTGGCCGTGGGTATCCCTACACCAAATGACTTCAGTGGTGACTCAAGAAGGCCGTTGACCACCGCCTTTCTGCAGGGGCAATTAGGGACGGCAAATACGCGCTAGGCCCAGCTAGCAATGCCCTCAACTCAAGAGTGAAGTGATAGCAACTCTTGCCCCTTAAAGCAATGCGTCCGCGAAGGGAATAATGATAACTTGTTTCTGGGATGCGACCGTTGCTGGAAAATTGGGAAGGGATTTTTGACCGGGAAACCGGCGAAATGGCAATGTGTTTCTGAGCTGTGTTCATTCAGAGTGGATGTCAGTAGGATGCTGCATACTGAGGGGATGTGGGTGGAGTTGTGACACACGATCAACCCTGATCTTGTTGAATAGAGAACTCTTCCAGCCCCCCCCCCCCCACCATTTTGCACTTTTCATTCACATATATGTTCCCGTTGCACCTACCCTCACTGTTTTACCAAGCCATGAATGGAGCTCATTTAGGAACTTCATAGAGTTATACAGCACGGAAACAGACCCTTCGGTCCGACTCATCTGTGCTGACCGGACATCCCAATCTGACCTAGCCATCCAGATGCTATTCAAACCGTGGCCTAACCAATAGGAGGCTGCAACATGACCTCCCAACTCCGATACTCGGGCGACACGGTGGCTCAGTGGTTAGCACGGCTGCCTCACGGCGCCAGGGACCCGGGTTCGATCCCACCCCTCGGGTGACTGACTGTGTGGAGTTTGCACATTCTCCCCGTGTCTGTGTGGGTTTTCTCCGGGTGCTCCGGTTTCCTCCCACAGTCCAAAAATGTACAGGTTAGGGTGGATTGGCCGTGCTAAATTGTCCCATAGTGCCCAGGGATGGTACAGGTTAGAGTGGATTGGCCGTGCTAAATTGTCCCATAGTGCCCAGGGATGTGCAGGTTAGGGTGGATTGGCCGTGCTAAATTGTCCCATAGTGCCCAGGGATGGTACAGGTTAGAGTGGATTGGCCTTGCTAAATTGTCCCACAGTGCCCAGGGATGTGCAGGTTAGGGTGGATTGGCCGTGCTAAATTGTCCCATAGTGCCCAGGGATGTGCAGGTCAGGGTGGATTGGCCGTGCTAAATTGTCCCATAGTGTCCAGGGATGTGCAGGTTAGGGTGGATTGGCCGTGCTAAATTGTCCCATAGTGCCCAGGGATGGTACAGGTTAGAGTGGATTGGCCTTGCTAAATTGTCCCATAGTGCCCAGGGATGTGTAGGTTAGGGTGGATTGGCCTTGCTAAATTGTCCCATAGTGCCCAGGGATGTGCAGGTCAGGGTGGATTGGCCATGCTAAATTGTCCCATAGTGTCCAGGGATGTGCAGGTTAGGGTGGATTGGCTGTGCTAAATTGTCCCACAGTGCCCAGGGATGTGCAGGTTAGGGTGGATTGGCCGTGCTAAATTGTCCCATAGTGCCCAGGGATGTGCAGGTGAGGGTGGATTGGCCATGCTAAATTGTCCCATAGTGCCCAGGGATGTGCAGGTCAGGGTGGATTGGCCATGCTAAATTGTCCCATAGTGCCCAGGGATGTGCAGGTTAGGGTGGATTGGCCGTGCTAAATTGTCCCATAGTGTCCAGGGATGTGCAGGTTAGTGTGGATTGGCCGTGCTAAATTGTCCCATAGTGCCCAGGGATGTGCAGGTTAGGGTGGATTGGCCGTGCTAAATTGTCCCACAGTGCCCAGGGATGTGCAGGTTAGGGTGGATTGGCCGTGCTAAATTGTCTCATAGTGCCCAGGGATGTGCAGGTTAGGGTGGATTGGCCGTGCTAAATTGTCTCATAGTGCCCAGGGATGTGCAGATTAAGTGCATTAGTTAGGGGTAATAATAGGGTAGGAGAAGGGTTACTTTTCGGAGGGTCGGTGTAGACCTGTTGGATCGAAGGGTCTGTTCCCATGCTGTACATCTCTATGACTCTACGAGTCTGTGAATACTCAATACTCTGACCAATAAAGGAAAGTATACCAAACACCTTCTTCACTACCCTATCTACCTGCAACTCCACTTTCAAGGAATTACGAACCTGCACTCCAAGGTTTCTTTGTTCAGTAGCTCTCCCTAGGACCTTACCATTAAATGTGTCAGTCCTGCCCTGATTTGCTTTTCCAAAATGTAGTAGCTCACATGTATCTAAATTAAATCCCATGTGCCACTTGTCAGCCCATTGACCCATCTGATCAAGATCCCATTATACTCTGAGGCAACCCTCTTCGCTGTCCACTACACCTCCGATTTTGGCGTCTTCCTCAAACTTACTAACCATACTTCCTACGTTCACATCCAAATCATTTCCGTAAATGACAAAGAACAGTGTGATCCTTCCAGCACTCTGCTGGTCATCCACTCCAAAAAGTCCACCATTCGCTATCTCCTACTTACGTGCTCTGCCAAACTCTTCTCCAATGGTCCAGCCTCACAATCAATAGCAGAGAACACCGAGCTCTGACATCTAACAGGCAAAGTACCAACCCAACAGACTGCTTTATTCTGGGAAGTCTCAAGTTCCTGGGGAAGAGCATTCCCTTGCCTTCCTGATTTGTGCCCAGAGCTGGTTGATAGGCTTTCAGGGAAAACCGCCTTGCTTGGATGGGAGCATCACTGAATGCCAAGGGAAGATAGCTAAGCTCCCACATGTTAGGGATGGTCTTGCGCCTGGCATTACGGGGGCACGAGTGTAGATGTACTTCTTTATGTGAGAATACTGACTCACAGAATTATTCCATCTCAAAAACTGGAAAGATCGGTTAAGTACTGATAGAAATATATTAAAAAAAGAGCAGGAGCAGGCCCTTCAGCCCTTCAAGCCTGCCCTACCATTCAATATGATCACTGCTGGTCATGCAATCTCAGTATCCCATGCCCACTTTCCCTCCCTTGATCTCTTTAGCCAGAAGAATCTTGTATATTTCGACTGAACTATCCCCGACAGCTTCCTTTGGGAGAGAATTCCACAGGTTCCTGACTCTCGGGGTGAAGGAATTCTTCCTCATCTCCACCCTGAATGGTCTTACCCCCTTATTCTTAGACAGTGACCCCTACTTCTGGACATTGCCCAACATCAGGAACATTCTTCCAGCATCTAGCCTATCCAGTCCCGTCAGGATTTTACATGTTTCTGTGGGATTCCAAACCCCCCCCTCCCCAACCATCCTTCTAAATTCCAGTGAGTACAAGCCCAAACGATCCAACCCCTCCTCATATGTCAGTCCTGCCATCCCGGGAATCAGTCTGGTGTTCCTTCGCTGGACTCCCTCAATAGCAAGAATGTCCTTCCTCAGACTAGGAGACCAAAACTGCACACAATACTCAGGGTGTGGCCTCACCAAGGCCCTGTATAACTGCAGGAAGACATCCTTACTCCAATAGGTAAAAACAATGACTGCAGATGCTGGAAACCAGATTCTGGATGAAGGGATGAAGGGCTTTTGCCCGAAGCGTCGATTCTCCCGCTCCTCGGATGCTGCCTGAACTGCTGTGCTTTTCCAGCACCACCCTAATTCAGAATCCTTACTCCAATACTCAAATCTTCTCACTACATTAGTACGGTAACAGTGTTACTGGAATCCTAGTCACCATAGCCTTATCGTCATAACCCTATCAAACCATAGACCTGTTGTTCTCTTTATAAGGAGATGACTGAAGGTGGTTGAAACCAACTGGGGCAGAAGCGGGTACTGCAGATGCTGGAGATCAGAATCAAGATTAGAGTGGTGCTGGAAAAGCACAGCAGCATCCGAGGGGCAGGAAAATCGACGTTTCGGGCAAAAGCCCTTCACCAGGAAGCTCTTTTCCAGCGCCACTCTAATCCTGACGGTGGTTTAACCTGAAGGTCACCTTGCCTCAGGTGAGGGGAGACATTGAGAAGGAGACTCCTCGGCTGGTGTGGGAGTTGAGGCCTTGCTGCCTACATCACACACCGGCCCCACTGAGCTAACAGTTAGTATAACCAGTCTACTTTGACTGAGTCAACGGTAAAAACAATACAAGTGCTTTTCAGTGGAGAGTCACTTCCAATGTCCTGACAGGGCCACAACTTACAAGTTCCCCTCTGAGCCATTTCCCCCTCCCATAAAGTTTGAAATATATCGGCCTTCCCTTCAGTGTCTCTGGATCAAAATCCTGGAATTCCCTCCCTTATGGCACAGCGTGGGTGTCCCTCCAGCACACGGACTACAGCTCACCTCAAGGGGAAACTAGGGACGGGGAAATAAATGCTGGGCCCAGCCAGTGATACCCAGGTCCACAAGGACATAATTAGTTGCTTTGTCATCGACAGTGATCAGTAAACCTCAAAAAACTGTGCAACCAGTGAAATGTGTACCTGCTGCAAAAAGGAAAAAGTTGACGTGATCTGGGACATATTTCCAGGACTCAGCAAATGAGTGTGATAGGCTGAAGGAGAGCATTCCCTTTGACTTGTCCCAACCATCAGAGGTCTGCGGGATCAGTGAAACGACGGTAAACATGAGATCACAGCTGCCACAGAAGATCAGATAGTAAGGTAGTGACCGTCCTTTTGTACAGGAGTCGTGGTGCTTGATACCTGCAAGATACAGTACAACTTCATTGGTACAAATTAATGGGAAAATTCTGCAACTTGCTAACTTCACCCCCAAACCCATCAGCCTATTATTCAGGGTTCAGCTCTGAATTCCACTGATAGAGTCATAGACTCTCCACCGAAAAGCATTTGGATTGTTTTTACCGTTGATTCAGTCAAAATAGACTGGTTATACTAACCACCGTTAGCTCAGTGGGGCCGGTGTGTGATGTAGGCAGCAAGGCCTCAACTCCCACACCAGCTGAGGAGTCTCCTTCTCAATGTCTCCCTTCGCCTGAGGCAAGGTGACCTTCAGGTTAAACCACCGTCAGGATTGGAGTGGCGCTGGAAAAGAGCTTCCTGGTGAAGGGCTTTTGCCCGAAACGTCGATTTTCCTGCCCCTCGGATGCTGCTGTGCTTTTCCAGCACCACTCTAATCTTGATTCTGATCTCCAGCATCTGCAGCACCCGCTTCTGCCCCAGTTGGTTTCAACCACCTTTCGGGTCTGTGCCGACCACAATCCCAAACTAAACCAGTCCCACCTGCCTGCTCCTGGCCCATATCCCTCCAAACCTTTCCCATTCATGGACTTATCCAAATGTCTTTTAAACGTTGTAACTGTCCCCACATCCACCACTTCCTCAGGAACTTCGTTCCACACACGAATCACCCTCTGTGTAAAATCCTTGCCCCTCATGTCTTTATTAAATCTCTCTCCTCTCACATTTAAAATATGCCCCTCTAGTCTTCAAATCCCCCACCCTAGGAAAAACATACCTGTCATTTACCCTATCCAGGGCCCTCATGATATTATAAACCTCTATAAGGTCACCCTTCAACCTCCGACGCTCCAGTGAAAACAGTCCCAGCCTCTCCTTACAGTTCAAACCTTCCATACCCGGCAACATCCTGGTAAATCTCTTCCGAACCCTCTCCAGTTTAAAAATATCCTTCCTATAACAGGGGGACCAGAACTGGACACAGTTCTCAAGAGGAGGCCTCACCAATGTCCTGTACAACCTCAACATGACGCCCCAACTCCTGTACTCAAAGGGCTGAGCAATGAAGACAAGCATGTCAAACACCTTCTTAACCACTCCATCTACATGTGACGCAAACATCGAGAATTAAACACCCAAACCCCTAGGGATTTTCTCTCGGGTTTACTTGACAAGGGTCGAGAGTGTGGTGCTGGAGAAGCACAAGCAGGTCAGGCAGCGTCCGAGGAGCAGGAGAATCGACCGTTTCGGGCTTAAGCCCTTCATCAGGATTGACAGCTGATGAAGGGCTTATGCCCGAAATGTCGATTCTCCTGCTCCTCGGACGCTGCCTGACCGGATGTGCTTTTCCAGCACCACACACTCTCGGCTCTGATCTCCAGCGTCCTCACTTTCTCCCACCGTCCATGCCAAGGCTAGTGGAGCTGACTTCGTAGAGCGGAGTGGACCAAATCATCTTCTTTTCCCACTCAGCGCCCGCTCCCTCAATTTCTCTCAAACTCTCTCTTCATGGTAACTCATCTTATCCCTTTCTCATCCTCACTTTATTCCCCCTTCCTCTTCCCCCACTGCCAATTCTGCCTTCTGGGTGGGTACCAAGGTCGACTCGGTGTCTGGACTGACGCCCCCTACCTCCAGCCATTTTGCCTCAAGCTTTATCGTTGTTACTCACCTGTGGCGATGTACGCAATATCCACCATCACGGTAAGGAATCGCAGGAATTCTGTGGAAACGGAAAATTCCAATGACCGTCTTTAGCAAGTATGTTCAGCTTCAGGGAAATGTCAACCACCCTGCATTTACTTAGTGCCGCTTAGTGTGGACCAACTGTGATACCCCACAGATTGGGCACTAAGCAGCAACGGAAGAAGTGACCATGCGATATAGGAGTGGAATCACGCCATTCGGCCCATCGAGTATGCTCCACCATTCGACCACAGCTGGTTTGTTTCTCAACCCTCATTCTCCTGCCTTCTCCCTGTATAGCCCTCGACCCCCCCCCCCTCCTCCCCCCGACTAATCAATTACTCATCTGTCTCTGCCTTAATAGTGGTAGGGTCCTGGGGAGTGTTGCTGAACAAAGAGACCTTGGAGTGCAGGCTCAGAGTTCCGTGAAAGTGCAGCTGTAGGTAGACAGGATAGTGAAGAAGGCATTTGGTATACCTGGAGACAGTGGGGACTGCAGATGCTGGAGAGTCAGAGTCGAGAGTGTGGTGCTGGAAAAGCACAGCAGGTCAGGCAGCGTCGGAGGAGCAGGTGAGTCGACGTTTCGGGCATAAGCCCTTCATCAGGAAATGTTTTACTCACTTCTTTGGTCTTTGCATTGAGTCCAGGAGTTGGGAGGTCATGTTACAGCTGTGCAAGACATTGGTGAGCCCACTGTTGGAATATTGCGTGCAATTCTGGTCTCCTTCCTATCGGAAAGATGTTGTGAAACTTGAAAGGGTTCAGAAAAGATTTACAAGGATGTTGCCAGGGTTGGAGGGTTTGAGCTACAGGGAGAGGCTGAACAGGCTGGGGCTGTTTTCCCAGGAGTGTCGGAGGCTGAGGGGTGACCGTATAGAGGTTTACAAAATTATGAGGGGCATGGGTAGAGTAAATAACGAAGGTGTTTTTCCCTGGGGTGGGGGAGTCCAAAATTAAAGGGCATAGGTTTAATGTGAGAGAGGAAAGATTTACAAGGGACCTTGGGGCAACTTTTTCACACAGAGGGTGGTACGTGTATGGAATGAGCTGCCAGAGGAAGTGGTGGAGGCCGGTACAATTACAACATTTAAAAGGCATCTGGATGGGCAAATGAATAGGAAGGGTTTGGAGGGATATGGGTCAAATGTTGGCAAAAGGCTTTAAGTCAGATTGGGATGTCTGGTTGGCGTGGACCAGTTGAACTGAAGGGTCTATTTCTTGATGACTTGATGACTCTATACTCAGTGAATTGGATTGAATTGAATTTATTGTCCCATGTACCGAGGCACAGTGAAAATCTCTGTCTTGCAAGCAATCCAGGCAGATCACAGAGTTAAATAGTGTAGATAATAAATACTAGGGAAACAGCAACGAAATCAAAACACAGGTACAGGCGAATGTTAAGAGTTTGTGAGTCCATTCAGTATTCTAACAACATTAGAAACTGTTTCGAAACCAGCTGGTGTGTGTGTTCAGGCTTGTGTACCTTCTCCCCGATGGTAGAGGTTGTAGAGAAACATTGCCAGGGTGGGATGGATCTTTGAGAATGGCTTGTCTCCACAGCGCTCCGCGGCAGTCAGCTTCACAGATTGACCAACCTCTGGCTGAAGACATTCCTCCCCATCTTGGTTCGAAAGGGTCATCCCTTCTCTCTGAGGCGGAGCCCTAGTGTCCTAATCTCTCCTGCCGGTGAAAACACCTTAAAGGCCGTGACTAATGACCAGAGATACAGGATCAGAGCAGGGTATTGCAGCTGAAGAGGGAGGTTACAAATTGGAGGGAAAGTTCCAGGGAGAGAGTTTAGGGTTACAGAGGGCTGAAGGCTCCTGTCCCACTAAAATGAAACAAAATACTTGGGGGAGGGCAGCATACAGCTATGTAGAGATAGGTAGGGACAAAGTGACAGAAGGCATCAGTGTTAGCTCCTGTTAGAAGCTGCATTAAACTCCTGAGCAGTTTCAAGCCCATATCATTAAGAAGATTGTTCAGTAGAAGGTACTACATAAATGGAATTTGAATATCCCTGGAAAAGGACGTATTTCTGAAGCTCGCACTCCATCAGGACCACATGCAAGAATGCCAAATTTCAAAACGATTACGACAATTTAGATTACGGAGACTTCAGGAACCCATAATTCCCTGCAGTTCAGGCAATCTGAGTCTCCTTCCATCCAGTTGGCCCCCTTTCCTGTAGTACAAATTGTTGTGAGTGGAATTTGACGTTCTTGCATTGTGTCCTGACGAGTGCTGGATGAAAGATTTTGGTAACGTGTTTCATGTTACAGCAACATTTACCACCAAGTGACAGTATATATTAGCTGTTATTGTTTGTGACTGAGCCCCTAAAATACTCTTTATCATTAAGAAGATTGCAAACGGTGGTAAAGTAGGAGTGGGCCATTCAGCCTCTCGAATCTGCTGGACCCATCCAGCATGAACAAGGCTGATCTCATCTCAGCCTCAACCCCACTTTTCTGTCCACTCTCCCTCACCCTTCAACACATGGGAAACTTATCTATGTTCGGGAACATAGAACATGAAAGTGCAGTACAGACCATTCTGCCCTCAATGTTGTGCTAACCTGTGGAACCGATCTGAAGCCCATCTAACCCACACTATTTCATTCTCGTCCATATGTCTATCCAATGACCAGTTCAATGCCCTTAAAGTTGGCGAGTCTGCTACTGTTGCAGGCAGGGTGTTCCACGCCCCCTACTACTCTCTGAGTAAAGAACCTACCTCTGATATCTGTCCTGTATCTATCACCCCTCAATTTAAAGCTATGCCCCCTTGTGTTTGCCGTTCCCATACTTGGAAAAAGGCTCTCCCTGCCCACCCTATCTAACCCTCTGATCATATTCTATCTCTCTATTAAGTCGCATCTCAACCTTCTTCTCTCTAACGAAAACAGCCTCAAGTCCCTCAGCCTTTCCTCATAAGATCTTCCCTCCATTCCAGGCAACATCCTGGTAAATCTCCTCTGAACCCTTTCCAAAGCTTCCACATCCTTCTTATAATGCGGGGACCATATAATACTCCAAGCACAGCCGCACCAGAGTTTTGTACAGCTGCAGCATAATCTTGTGGCTCTGAAACTCAATCCCTCTACCAATAAAAGCTAACACACCATATGCCTTCTTAACAACACTATCAACCTGGGGGGCAACTTTCAGGGATCTATGTACATGGACACTGAGATCTCTCTGCTCATCTACTCTACCAAGAATCTTACCATTAGCCCAGTACTCTGTATTCCTGTTGCTCCTTCCAAAGTGAATCACCTCACACTTCTCTGCATTAAACTCCATTTGCCACCTCTCAGCCCAGCTCTGCAGCTTATCTATGTCCCTCTGTAACCTGCAACATCCTTCAGCCCTATCTACAACTCTACCAACCTCAGTGTCATCTGCAAATTTACTAATCCATCATTCTATGCCCTCATCCAGGTCATTTATAAAAATGACAAACAGCAGTGGCCCCAAAACAGATCCTTGTGGTACACCACTAGTAACTGAACTCCAGGATGAACATTTCCCATCAACTACCACCCTCTATCTTCTTTCTGCTAGCTAATTTCTGATCCAAACTGCTAAATCACTTTCAATCCCATGTCTCCTTATTTTGTGTAATAGCCAACAGTGGGGAACCTTATCATATGCCTTACTGAAACCTATATACACCACATCAACCGGTTTACTCTCATCCACCTGTTTGGTCACCTTCTCAAAGAACTCAATAAGGTTTGTGAGGCACGACCTACCCTTCACAAAACCATGTCGACTATCCCGAATCAACTTATTCCTCTCTAAAAGATTATAAATCCTATCTCTTATAACCCTTTCCAACACCTTACTCACTGTAAGGCTCAATGGTCTATAATTTCCAGGGTTGTCTCTACTCCCCTTCTTCAACAAGGATGACATTTGCTATCCTCCAGTCTTCTGAAGACAATGACATAAAGATCAATGCCAAAGGCTCAGCAATCTCCTCCCTGGCTTCCCAGAGAATCCCAGGATAAATCCCATCCGGCCCAGGGGACTTATCTAATTTCAGAATTTCTAGAATTTCTAACATCTCCTTCTTGCGAACATCAATCCTGTCTAGTCTAGTCGCCTGTATCTCAGGAATCTCCTCAACAACATTGTCTTTTTCCAGTGTGAATACTGACAAAAATATTCATTTAGCGCTTCCCCTATCTCCTAGGACTCCACGCACAACCTCCCACTACTATTCTTGTTTGGCCCTAATCTTTCTCAGATGAAGGACTCTTGCTCATCATCGTCGATTCTCCTGCTCCTCAGACGCTGCCTGACCTGCTGCGCTTTTCCAGCACCCCACTTTCGACTCTGATCTCCAGCATCTGCAGTCCTCACTTTTTCCGAATCTTTCTCCAGTCATTCTTTTATTCCTGATATACCTATAGAAAGCTTTAGGGTTTTCCTTGATCCTATCCACCATGACCCCTCCTGGGTCATCTTAGCTCTCTCTTTAGATCTTTCCTGGCTAACGTGTAACTTTCAGGCACCTTAACTGACCCTTCATGTCTCATCCTAATATGAGCCTTCTTCTTTCTCTTGACAAGGGATACAACTTCTTTAATAACCTACGGCTCCCTTGCTCAACCACTTCCTCCCTGCCTGACCGCTACATGCTTATCAAGGACACGCTGTAGCCAAACCTTGAACAAGCTCCACATTTCAATTGTGCCCATCCCCTACAGTTTCCTTCCCCATCCTATGCATCCTAAATCTTGTCTAATTGCATCATAATTGCCTTTCCCCCAGCAATTACTCTTGCCCTGCAGTATATACCTATCCCTTTCCATTGCTTCTCTCTCTCTCTCCCTTTTCCTCCCCTCTCACACCTCTCTCTCTCCGTCTCTTACTCTCTCTCTCCCCCTCCCCTTCTGTCTCCCTCTCTCTCCTCCCCCTTCTCTCTTTCTCTGTCTCTCTTTCTCTCTCTCTCTCCCCCTCTTCTTCGCTCTCCCTCTGTCCCCCTTCCTCTCTCTCTCCCTCCCCTCCTGTTCCTCTTTCTCTTTCCTCTCTCTCCCCCTCCCCTCCCTGTCTCTCTCTCTCTCTCTCCCACCCCCTTCCCCATCTCTCTCCCTCTCTCTCCCCCCCTCCCTCTCTCCTCCCCTCTCCCTCTCCCCCACTCTCTCCCCCCCTTCCTCCCTTCCCTCTCTCTCTCTCTCCCACCCTCCCCCTTCTCTCTCCCTCTCTCACTCCTCTCTCTCTCCCTCTCTCTCCTCCCCCTCTTTTCTCTCTCTCTCTCTCTCCCTCCCTCCTTCTCTCTCTCCCTTCCCTCCCTCTCTCGCCGTCAATCCCTCTCTCTCTCAGCACCCATGATGTCTGAGAGGCCCAGTTTGTGGCAGTGTTTTCTGGTTTCTTTCCAGCTTTCCGCAGACTTTTGAGGGAGAGAAATATTTGATTCAGAGCATTTGGGAATCTGATAAAGGTACGCAAAACCTCACCCTCAAGACCCAGGAACTTCACCCACCTGCCCGGGACAATCACAACCTATGACGTTGAGTCACATGAGGAGATGGTATGGTTTTTTAAGTTGTGTAAAAGAGAGCTTTAGGAAGGGAAATCCAAAGCATAGAGGCCTATGAAGCTAAGGCATGGCCACTTATAGTGGAATCGCTAAAATAATCGATATAGAATCTAATCTAACCACCACTCGTGGTTAGATTCAATGGATTCAGTGGTGTTATCGTCACTAAATCCCCCTTATCAACATCCTGGGGGTTATCATTGATCAGAAACTTAACTGGACTCACCATAGAAACACAGAGGCTACAAGAGCAAGTCAGAGGCTGGGAATCCTGCGGTGAGTAACTCCCCTCCTGACTCCCCAAAGCCTGTCCCACCAGCGACAAGGCACAAGTCAGGAGGGTGAGGGAATACTCCCCACTTGCCCCTGGATGGGGAGGGGGGGCAGCTCCAACAACAATCGAGAAGCTCGACACCATCCAGGGACAAAGCAGCCCCCCCCCACTTGATTGGCACCACATCCATAAACATCCCCTTCCCTCCCCCACCGACGCTCAGTAGCAGTACCATCTACAAGATGCACTGCAGCAATTCACCAAAGATCCTCAGGCAGCACCTTCCAAACCCATGAACTTTACCCTGTGGAAGGACAGGGGGCAGCAGATACATGGGAACACCACCCCCTGCAAGTTCCCCTCCGAGCCACTCACCATCCTGACTTGGAAATACATCACCTTTCCTGCACCACTGCTGAGTCAAGATCCAGGGATGTCCTCCCTAATGGCATTGCAGGTCAACCCACAGCAGGTGGACTGCAGCATTTGGGTTTGTAAATTGGGGCGCCTCTTCCAATGCAGTCCTGAAGGAGCGTGGAATTATCAGAGGGACCATGTTGCTGGGGCAACCTTAAAATGAGGACCCTCACTTTTCCCCTTGGGTGGGTGTGTGGGGGGGGGTAGAGGGGGAATTCGATCTTACACTGGTGTGCATCCGTCGGTTGGCATACCTTGGGCTCACGATGGCTTTTGTGAGACCCTGCTGTGGGCAAACTGACTGGCGCGTTTCAAGGAGCATTTCATCGGCTGCTCAACGCTTCCCTTGATTATGAAAGGTGCTATCAAAACTAAATGATGCAACAGGAGGGGCTCGGGTCTTCAGAAGCATCTTGGAATACCAGGGCGTTGCAGGCTATGGTCCGAGTGCAGGAAAATGGGATTATTGTGGTTCGGTGATTGTTGGCCAGTGTGGATGTGATGGGTCGATGGTTCCACGCTATGATGACCCCAGAGGCTGATTTTTAAGAATCTATCGTCGATTTTCTCAGACTGCTCGACTTCCTGCAGTCAACACTGAGAGGCTGTACTCACTGCGTTTATATGATGTCTTCCCCATCCTGTTCTGTCGTTGGGGCTCATCTGGAAGGGCAGATGCACGCAGTGCCTTTTGCCCCCAACTGCCCTCCTCCGCCCCACCCCCCAAACCGATGAGGTTTTTTCGGTTCTCTCCTTTCACTTGCGAGTCGGGTTAATGAGGAGCTTACACACACAGTAGATTGTGACATCAGTGGGGCTTAAATGGTCTGGGCAAGGCGTTTCAAAGCATAGACACTCAACACTAATGCCCACACTGGCTGATGGTTAGCCCGTGGGCATCATAGCATGCTGGGAGTTCCCTGGGACTATCTCACCACACCATTCCCCCCCCCACCCTTTCCCGGCATCTGTTCAAGGGGTCTCAGGTCTGAGGGGGGCTCTGATGGGCAGCGGCTAAGCGCGTTTGGTGAGATGCCAGGGCAAGGACAGCACCTTGTGGGGGAGCTTGGCAGAGAGAGAGAGAGAGAGAGGCATTAGATCGGAGCTCACCATTGTAATGGGGGGCCCTGCGGGTTGGGGCATCAACAGTTGTGCCAGCAAGGGCCAACACGATGGGCAGAATAGCCAGCCAACACTGCCGCGCGCCTAACCCCCCCCCCCCCCCCCCCCCCGACGATTCAGAGCGATTGTGAGAAAAAATCACGGGCACTGTCTTGAAATTCAGTTTTAATGCGCAAACCATTTCATAACTCAGAGAGGAGGACTATGGGGAAACGCCAGGGGAAGGGGGAAGCAGGGTCTACTGAGCTGCTCTTGCAGAGAGCAGCGGGCTAGCACAGACAGGATGGCTGATTGGTCTCCGTTGAGGATGTTCTACTGATCATTCTGTAACGCAGAGAGAGGGTAAGCTTGCCCCCATTGGAGTCAATGGGTGGGGAAGCCCCAAGCCATTTCGTGTAAGAGGTACACAGTCACAGAATAATAGAATCTCAACAATGTGCAAACAGGCACTTTGGCCCAACAAGTCCTGGCCAACCCTCCAAAGAGTAACCTACCCAGACCCATTTCCAGTACCGTATTAATAAACATTTACACCTGACTAACCAGCACATCCCTGGGCACTATGGGACAATTTAGCACGGTTAATCCCACCCTAACCTGCACATTCCTGGGCACTACGGGGACAATTTAGCACGGCCAATCCCACCCTAACCTGCGCATCACTGGGCACTACAGGACAATTTAGCACAGCCAATCCACCCTAACATGCACATCCCGGGTTATTATGGGACAATTTAGCACAGCCAATCCATCCTAACCTGCACATCCTTTGGCACTGTGGGACAATTTAGCACGGCCAATCCACCCTAACCTGCACATCCCTGGGCACTATGGGACAATTTAGCACGGCCAATCCACCCTAACCTGCACATCTCTGGGCATTATGGGACAATCTAGCACGGCCAATCCACCCTAACCTGCACATCCCTGGACACTATGGGACAATTTAGCACGGCCAATCCACCCTAACCTGCACATCCCTGGGCACTACAGGACAATTTAGCACGGCCAATCCACCCTAACCTGCACATCCCTGGTTATTATGGGACAATTTAGCACAGCCAATCCATCCTAACCTGCACATCCTTTGGCACTGTGGGACAATTTAGCACGGCCAATCCACCCTAACCTGCACATCCCTGGGCACTATGGGACAATTTAGCACGGCCAATCCACCCTAACCTGCACATCTCTGGGCATTATGGGACAATTTAGCACGGCCAATCCACCCTAACCTGCACATCCCTGGACACTATGGGACAATTTAGCACGGCCAATCCACCCTAACCTGCACATCCCTGGGCACTACAGGACAATTTAGCACGGCCAATCCACCCTAACATGCACATCCCTGGTTATTATGGGACAATTTAGCACAGCCAATCCATCCTAACCTGCACATCCTTTGGCACTGTGGGACAATTTAGCACGGCCAATCCACCCTAACCCGCACATCCCTGGGCACTATGGGACAATTTAGCACGGCCAATCCACCCTAACCTGCACATCCCTGGGCACTATGGGACAATTTAGCATGGCCAATCCACCCTAACCTGCACATCCCTGGGCACTATGGGACAGTTTAGCATGGCCAATCCACCCTAACCTGCACATCCCTGGGCACTATGGGACAATTTAGCATGGCCAATCCACCCTAACCTGCACATCCCTGGGCACTATGGGACAGTTTAGCATGGCCAATCCACCCTAACCTGCACATCCCTGGGCACTATGGGACAATTTAGCACGGCCAATCCCCCCTAACCTGCACATCCCTGGGCACTATGGGACAATTTAGCATGGCCAATCCACCCTAACCTGCACATACCTGGGCACTATGGGACAATTTAGCACGGCCAGTCCACCCTCACCTGCACACCTTTGGTCTGTGGGAGGAAACTGGAGCACCTGGGTGAAACCCACACACAGCCATGGAGGAGAATTTGCAAGGACAGTCCATAAAACCAAACGCAAGAGAAAAGTTCACTCAGAACGGAGGATGAACAGAGAGAGGAAGCTGTGACTGAGCGGAATACAATTTATATTTCATCATTAATTTCAACGCAATGGTGCTCTGGGTCAGGAAGGAGATCTCCCCCAAGTGGACTCCCCACTCCCCACCGGTTCCAATGCCAAGTCTCGGTCAGACCGGTTTGCGCCTGGTTTCCGGTTTAGGCCTGTGCCTCCTCTTGCGGTGGCCATGTTTCTGAGAGATGCTCGACATGGTGGTCTGCGGTTCCACCGCCGTCTGGGAGGGCAAGAGTTGGACCCCCATGGGGGGGGCTGCTGGTGGCGCTCTGGGGACCTCCACCTGCCCCTCACCCGACGGCGTCTGCTGCCGTCTCCGCGAGCCGAACCGGAGACAGAGCTCCAACAGCAACGAGCCCACAAAGGTGACATAGGACAGGGCAACGGTCACCAGGCAGAACGTGTAAAAGACGTGGTCGCAATAATCCGGCCGCATTTCGCTGATGGCGTAAGGCGGATAGATTTCGTAAATCCAGTAGGAACCTGCACAGAGAAGCAACAGTTAACGAGGGGGAGTCTGACCGCCAACGGTGTTGCCATCGCCAAACCCCTCCCCCCCCCCCCCCCCCCCCCCCCACCCCTCCATGATCGACATCCCAGGGTTACTCAGCTGCACCCATCCACATCAACACAGCAGCTACGAGAGGGGTCAGAGGCTGGGTAATCCTGCTGCGAGTCACTCCCCGCCTGACTCCCCCCCCCCTCCGAAGCCTAACCCACCATCCACGAGTTAGGAGGGTGAGGGAATACTCCCCACCTGCCCCTGGACAACACTCGAGAAACTCAACACCATCCAGGGACAAAGCAGCCACCCCCCCGCTGGATTGGCACCACATCCTCAAACATCTCCTCCCTCCACCGTTGATGCTCAGTAACAGCCGTGAGTACCATCTACAAGATGCACTACAGCAAATCTCCAAGGCTTCTTAGACAGCACTTTCCAAACCCACGACCTCTATTATCTGGAAGGACAAGGGCAGCAGATGCATTGGAACACCACCCCCCTGCAGGTTCCCCTCTGAGCCAGTCACCATCCCGACTTGGAAATACATCGGCCTTCCCTTCACCGACCTTCACTGGTGCTTGCAAGAGGTTCAAGTTTCAATCACCCAGGGTTCCCTAACTCTTGATATTTCTGTTTCCCTTCCTGTTCTCATGTGTAAGACCTTCCATAGGTCTTGCTTTATCGAGTTCTGATGAGAAGTCACCCACCTGAATCTGTTTCTAACTGAATCTCTAGCCGCTGCCTGACTGGCTTAGTGTTTCCAGAGCTTTCTGTCACCCATCTCACCGATGTCAAAGCAGAGTAGTCACGTGATGAGCAGCGCGGCGAGGATTATTGGGAATGGACGAATCACATTGAAGGTCTTCTTGTTTGCGCCCATCAGGACACCATTGCAAGAATGCACAATTCCCAAGGGAACAACAATTTACGCTGGGTACAGAAAGGGTACTGATTGGGCAGCAAGTAGACGCTGATCGATTGAGGTGTTGACATCAAGGATATACAAGTTACTCAAAAGTTTAGAAAAGCCAATTGGCTGTGATTATTTGAGGTAACACCAAGCACATTTCTAGGTATGAAATTTTTCTGAATCGAGTAAAACTTCCCCACGACAACACAGCACCCAATCAAGATTGACCTGGGTTTTCTTTGTTGTTTTCAATTTGAAGGAAAACTTGAAGGAGTACTTGTCCTTTGGAGCATCCCCCAAACCAATCAGAGTCCACTTAACTGTGAAATTTGGTACTCTTGCGATTGTGTCCTGATGCGTGCAGGACAAAAAGCCTCAACAGTGCATGCCTTCTTAATCCCCCAGGAACCCACTCAACATTATCGAACTTCAAATTACCTGTTACGAGCCAGGCACCCTCGATGATCTTGGTAAGTACAGCCCAAAATCTGTAGCAAGATTTGGGGCACTTGTGACCATAAAGTTCCACAAACATGGTTGCAGTATTATAGAAAGCAGAAACAATATTATAAAGGGGAAGTAATTGACCTTTGGGGCAAGAATCCTTATAGAACACAGCTGAAAGAGAAGATGAGAAAAGAATGACAATCAAAATAAAGCAGCAGGACTGATGATTTAATTAATGCGCTACTAATCTTATTTTTCCACATCGTGAAATGGTTGGAGTTTTCTCTCTTAAAATCTGAGATCTCTGTTACACACTCGATTTCATTTACTGTTGTCCCATGTCCCTCGAAAAGTTTTGTTTTGCGTGCAGCACAGACAGATCATACCGTACAAAGTGCATTAGAGCGAGGAATACAATGCTGTAGAGAAAGACCGAGACCGACATTACATGTAAAGTATGAGAGGTCTGTTCAGCATGCTAATAACAGCAAGGGGGAAGGAGCTGTCCTTGTACCTGTCGGCGCGCGCTTCGCATCTTCTGCCTGACGGGAAGAGGTTGGAGGGGTTGATGACTGGGTCGGGAGGGGTCTTTGATGACCTCGGCCGTGGGACGTTGGCTTGGATGGGTGTAAGGAAGGCACATGTGGGATTGAACACCGGTTGCCATCCCAGCTGTTTGCCCAGTTGCAAGTTTTGTTGTATTCTTTCCTCTTGGGGACTTACCGATACTGACGTATCCCAGATTCATCAACGTGAAAAGAATGAATAAGGACTCTGCGGAGGCAAAGGAGTCATTAACAGAATGTGTGCCAGCCCCAATGAGACCTGTGTTACTTCCGTCCATGAGACACGGTGTGAAGTAACAACACCACAAGCATCACTGTCTCCTGAGACAGCAGCAAAGTGTCCATAGCATGAGTTGTGACATCCATTGAGGACCCAACTAGTGTTTGGACACTTCCTCTGGCACCCCCCCCCCTCCATCTCTCTCTCTCTCCCCTTGTGAGACAGAAGTCCCCAATTCATTCAGAAACCCCCTGCTCCCACCTCCTTAGCTCTCAAAAACAAAACCCAACGTGGAGAGGTAGGGAGAGTTTTCACAATAATTCACAGGGAATCGTATCTTTATAAACCTCATTGGGGTGTGGTGTTGGGGGAGGAAGGGGGGGGGCTCATTTGGATCATTCTTTGCCAGGGATGTCAGTCACAAATAGAATTAACTTGTCCCCTCCACCGCTCCAATCCCTCCAACCCTGCGGTAACTCACTTTCCAACTGGCGTTCAGCTGTCATAAATAATCATTGTTCATCCTTAAGCCTTGAGTAAGAAATTCATGCTTGGGTTACCGCCAACTTTGTGAGGGTTTGTAATTGTTTCAGGTCGGAGGGGTGGGAGGTGGTGGGCAGGTTGGGGAAGAGAGTGGGGTTGGTGGGGGGTGGGGGGGGGGGTGCGGGAGGATGGAATGCAGGGGTATTGGGGGTGTGGGGGAAGACGTTGCTTTTAGCTCATCGCCCCGGCAACTGGGGCTGTAATTGTCTGTGATTGGTCACTTGGGCTGTGTTAGTTTCTATGACGCTGGGCGATACTGGCAAGCGAGAAGTGGAAAATGGATGGGGGCGGGATGGAGTATTAGTTGACAGGGATTATCTAAGGGTTAGGTACAGAGCAGAGCAGGGGGTTGAGCGGTAGTTCTGGGTGGGATGGGGCGTTGAAACATAAATCTAACTTTTGAGTGGGTAATTTGTATAACTCATTATCACGTTTGTTCAAGTATAAGAGACACAGGAGGGGGCTGTAACCGAGTGTTTTATTATCGCTGTCAGAGAAGGTTTGGGAAGTTTGCTGTCTATTGCTAATCTATTTTCATCGAGCCACAGATAAACCTGACAGGGTTCTGTAGAGATTTACAAGGACGTTGCCAGGGTTGGAGGATCTGAGCTACAGGGAGAGGCTGAACAGGCTGGGGCTGTTTTCCCTGGAGCGTCGGAGGCTGAGGGGTGACCTTATAGAGGTTTATAAAATTATGAGGGGCATGGATAGGGTAAATAGGCAAAGTCTTTTCCCCAGGGTAGGGGAGTCCAAACCTAAAGGGCATAGGTTGAAGGTGAGAGGGGAAAGATATAAAAGGGACCGAAGGGGCAACTTTTTCACACAGAGGGTGGTACATGTATGGAATGAGCTGCCAGAGGATGTGGTGGAGGCTGGTACAATTACAGCATTTAAAAGGCATATGGATGGGTACATGATTAGGAAGGGTTTGGAGGGATATGGGCCCAGTGCTGGCAAATGGGACTAGATTACAGTAGGATATCTGGTCAGCATGGATGAGTTGGGCCGAATGGTCTGTTTCTGTGCTGTACATCACTGTGACTCTATAAATGACACAAGACAAGAGGGGTACATTCAGCCCATCTTGTCCATGCTGACCCAGATGTCCTTTCTAATCCCATCTTCCTGCACACAGACCATTGCCTGACACTTAAGGTGCAGCTCCAGGTACCTTTTTGCAGGGGTTAGCGTCTCGGTCTCTACCACCAACCCAACCCACCCTAACCTGCACATCCCTGGACACTATGGGACAATTTAGCACGGCCAATCCACCCCTAACCTGCACATCCCTGGGCACTATGGGACAATGTAGCACGGCCAATCCACCCTAACCTGCACACCCCTGGGCACTATGGGACAATGTAGCATGGCCAATCCACCCTAACCTGCACACCCCTGGGCACTATGGGGCAATTTAGCATGACCAATCCACCCTAACCTGCACATCCCTGGGCACTATGGGGCAATTTAGCATGACCAATCCACCCTAACCTGCACACCCCTGGGCACTATGGGGCAATTTAGCATGACCAATCCACCCTAACCTGCACACCCCTGGGCACTATGGGACAATGTAGCACGGCCAATCCACCCTGACCTGCACATCCCTGGGCACTATGGGACAATGTAGCACGGCCAATCCACCCTAACCTGCACATCCCTGGACACTATGGGACAATTTAGCACGGCCAATCCACCCTAACCTGCACATCCCTGGACACTATGGGACAATTTAGCACGGCCAATCCACCCCTAACCTGCATGTCCCTGGGCACTATGGGACAATTTAGCACGGCCAATCCACCCTAACCTGCACATCCCTGGGCACTATGGGACAATTTAGCATGGCCAATCCACCCCTAACCTGCACATCTTTGGACTGTGGGAGGAAACCGGAGAACCCGGAGGAAACCCATGCAGACACGGGGAGAACGTGCAAACTCCACACAGACAGTCACCTGAGGCTGGAAACGAACCCAGGTCCCTGGCGCCATGAGGTAGCAGTGCTAACCACTGAGCCACCGTACCACCCTCATAGCTACAATTCTCCAGCCCTGGCCAACATTCAAGTAAATCTTCTCTCCACCCTCTCTAGAGCAGTCACCTCCTTCCCCTTTTAGGTCTCTTGTGGTATTCCCCTCTCTGTGAGGGTGTGTGTTGGGTTATTGTCACTGGACTATTACTGCAGATATTATGGTGTACCTGAGCTTATATCCTATTATTGAAGATCATAGAATTTGAATTTAATTTTTAAAAGGAAAACAATCTGGCATTCAGAGCCTCAATGATGGCTACTGTCGATTGTTAGAACATTCCACTGTGTTTACAAAAGTTCTTTGGGGAAGGAAATCTGCCATCCTTACCCGGTCTGGCCTACAGTGACGTCATTGCCCTCTTGGTAATTAGGGATGGCCAATAAATCTTGGACTAACCAGTGACAGCCACATAGACACCTCCAGCACGGAAACAGACCCTTCGGTCCAAACAGTCCATGCCGACCACAATGCCAAACTAAACTAGTCCCACTGCCTGCTCCTGGCCCATATTCCTCCAAACCTTTCCTGTTCATGAACTTACCTGAATGTCTTTAAATGTTGTAACTGTACCCACATCCACCACTCCCTCAGGAAGTTCATTCCACACACGAACCATTCTTTGTGTGAAAACATTGCCCCTTCATGTCCTTTTCAAAGTCTTTCTCCTCTCACCTTAAAAATGTGCCCGCTAGTCTTGAAATCCCCCACCCTAGGGGAAAAGACACCCGCCATTCATCTTCTCCATGCCCCTCATGGTTTTATAAACCTCTATAAGGGTCTTCCCTCAAACTCCTATGCTCCAGTGAAAAAAGTCCCAGTCATAGAGATGTACAGCACGGAAACAGACCCTTCGGTCCAACCCGTCCATGCCGACCAGATATCCCAACCCAATCTAGTCCCACCTGCCAGCACCCGGCCCATATCCCTCCAAACCCTTCCTATTCGTATACCCATCCAAATGTGGACTATCCAGCTTCCCTTTATAACTCAAACCTTCAATACCTGGTAACATCCCGGTAAATCTCTTCTGAACCCTCTCCAGTCTATGCTTTCCTAAACTAAAAATGTTTTGCCTCTTTGCAGTCCATACCCCTTAGTCCCTAACCTATTCATAGATCTGTCAAGGTGCGTCTTAGCTGTCTCTATTTCCACCAGCTCCCCTGGCAGTACAATCCAGGCACTGTTTAAAAAAAAACCTGCCTCTGACATCTCCTTTAAACTTACCCCCTCCTTTACCTTCGACCTTTGCCCCCTACTAATTGACAATTTCTTCCCTGGGAAAAAAGACTCTGACTCTCCACGTTATCATAATTTTGTAAAACCTCGATCACATCTTTGTAAACTTCTCTTTCAGGTAGTTCCCTCAACCTTTGAGTTTGAAGAGAGAAACCGCAACGGAGATTAGCTCTCAATGCCAGATTTGTTTGTTGAATTAAAAATTCTCCCGGGCGTCCCCCCTGAGATTTGAACCGGTGTATCCCCAGGGAGCCACCAAGACCGTCCCCCTTCCCATGGTACTTTCCCATGTGCAGGGGTTACAACAGCTGCCCCTTCACCTCTGTTCCCCCTCCAACCTGGTCTACTGTATTCACTGCACCCAGTGCAGCCTACTCTACAGTGGAGAAATCAGATGCAGAACGGGGGTGACCATTTTGCACAACACCTCCGGGTCCCTGCTGAAGCATAAGCCCCCCACCCCCCCCCCGCCACCTTCCGGTCATTTTAACGCAGGGTCCTGCTCATGTGTCTATCCCTGGCATGCTGCAGTGTTCCAGTGAATCCCAGCGCAAAATGGAGGCTTCTCATCTCATCTTCAGACTCGGCACTTTACAGACTTCTGGACTTCAAGCACCTTCCGATTGTGAACCTACATTCCCATTCCTTCCTTTCCTTTCAGCTTTGCTTGTTCCATGTTCTGTCACCGTGTCCTCTCCCAGCCCTCCACCCCAGTAGGACTGCCCGTCCTTTCCAGTCTTGGGGGTGGGGTGCAGTTAGACACGCTATTGTACTATCATTCTCACACTCCAATCGCTCAGCCTACACTAATCAATATCCTTTCTCCCCCAGCACTCCATCCTCCCACACAAATGCTGTCCCCTTCACACCTCGCGGGGAAAAAGTGAGGACTCCAGATGCTGGAGACCACACGTTTTGGGCATAAGCCCTTCATCAGTAAGAGTTAATGCTCAAAATATCGACTCCCCTGCTCCCCGGATGCTGTGCTTTTCCAGCACCACCCTCTTTGACCGTCCGCACTTCCAATCAGCTCTGATGTAGGAGTCATCTGGACTCGAAATGCTAGTTTGGTCTCTCTCCCTGGATGCTGCCTGACCCAATGTGATCTTTGCTTCCAGCCCAAGCTGGGCCTGTGGATTACCAACCTCATGACAATATCAATATCCCACTGACACCTCCCCCTAAAATGGGCAATCCAGGTGAAACATGGACCAGAATACGAAATATTTTCCTCACCAACCTATTCAGAGATATTATTACATACTTCAGGGACAGGTGGGATTTGAACTCAGGCCTCTTGGCTCACAGGAAGGGCCACTACACTGCAACAGCCCCTTTCCAGAGAATCATAGAATCCCGACAGTGTGGAAACAGGCCCTTCGGCCCAACAAGTCCACACCGACCCTCCAAAGAGTATCCCACTCAAACCCACTCTCCTACCCTAGTACTCTACATTTACCCCTGACTAATGCACCTATGCTACACATCCCTGGGCAATTTAGCACGGCCAATTCACCTTAACCTGCACATCTTCGGACTGTGGGAGGAAACCGGAGCACCCGGAGGAAACCCACACAGACACGAGGAGAATGTGCAAACTCCACACCGACCAGTCGCCTGAGGGTGGAATCGAACCTGGGTCCCTGGTGCTGGGAGGCAGCAGCGCTAACCACTGAGTCACCGTGCCGTCCCGTGGAATGGATAACCATGCTGGATTTACAGTGATAGCAGCCGCAGTGCATCAGGAATGAACAGGGAGACACTGAGAGCGATCAGACCCCCTTGTGAATGCTGTGGTGGAGCAGTCAGTTGGCCGGACGTGGCTGGTTTGTGAAGCTAAGAGCGTTGATTTCAATTCCTGCAATGGGCTGAGGTTACCTGTGAAGGACTCTCCTTCACAACCTCTCCCCTCGCCCCTTCACAACCTCTCCCCTCGCCCCTTCACAACCTCTCCCCTCGCCCCTTCACAACCTCTCCCCTCGCCTGAGGCGGTGACCCTTGGGTTAAAGCTGCCATCAATCGTCTCTCTCTCTCTCTCTCTCTCTCTGGAATGAGCCTGGTATGGTTGTGGCGATGTTACCTGGTTAAACAGTGTGCTACTTTGCTGGCTACTTGAATGAAGTAAACTTGACACAATGAATGCTGGACGTGATTGGCCAAGCCTTTGATGCCAACACCCTGAAGGAAAAGAGAATCCGTGGACCAAAGGCAGACATCATGATCTATGATTTATTAAAGATTGCTTTGAAAATACAAGCTCTTTCAAGCAGTTTGTACAAACAGGAGAAAAGGGAACTTCCTCATGACAAAGGAGATGCAGAATGGCAAGCCAAGGACTAATTCTTCAGCAAGAGGTTTGACACGAGTGAATTTGATAATTTTTTACCCAGTGGTAAATCAATATGCATCTTCCCTGGTTCATCACATTTTACACTGGGCCCTGTGAACAGAACAGAATCGCACAATGGTCACAGTGCAGCCATCAAATGCCGACTAGCTCTCTGCAAGAGCGTCCCACCTAGTCACCCTCACCTTGCCTGCACCCCATCGCCCTGCGAACGTTTCTTGCTCCCCCCCCTCTTCAGATGATCTCTTTCTGAAAGCTAGTTTCGAATTCGGTCTTGACCACATACTCTCAGGCAACGCACTCCAGATCCTCACCCCCTTCCTGCATTCTTTGGCTGAATCACCTCAAATCTCTCCCCTCCGGTTTTCAATCCTTCCAGCCTCTCCCTCTCGACGCTTTCCAAGCCCCTCGTGGTTTTGAACACCTCTGTCGAACCTGCTGTCAGCCTTCTATTCTCCAAAGAGCACAGTCCCATCTTCACAGCTGTATGAGACTTTCAGTGTGACCTCTGACCCAACTAAACTTCAGTTCGGCCGCATTTGGAGACCTGCGCGCAGTTCTGGTCGCCGCACTATAGGAAGGACGTGTAGTCATTGGAGAGGGCGCAGAAGAGGTTTACCAGGATGTTGCCTGGATTGGAGCATATTGGCTATAAGGAGAGCTTGACAGGGAGGAGGCTGGGGGAACACAGCAAGGCAGGCAGCATCAGGAGGGACAGGCAGGAGGCTGGGAGAGCACAGCAAGGCAGGCAGCATCGGAAGGGACAGGCAGGAGGCTGGAGGAACACAGCAAGGCAGGCAGCATCAGGAGGGACAGGCAGGAGGCTGGAGGAACACAGCAAGTCAGGCAGCATCAGGAGGGACAGGCAGGAGGCTGGGGGAACACAGCAAAGCAGGCAGCATCAGGAGGGACAGGCAGGAGACTGGGAGAACACAGCAAGGCAGGCAGCATCAGGGAGGACAGGCAGGAGGCTGGGAGAACACAGCAAGGCAGGCAGCATCAGGAGGGACAGGCAGGAGGCTGGGAGAACACAGCAAGGCAGGCAGCATCAGGAGGGACAGGCAGGAGACTGGAAGAACACAGCAAGGCAGGCAGCATCGGAAGGGACAGGCAGGAGGCTGGAGGAACACAGCAAGGCAGGCAGCATCAGGAGGTGGTGAAGTCAACGTTTTGGGTATAACCCGTCTTCAGGACCCTTGTGAGTAGATTGTTTTCATTGTAATGTCAAAGGCTGATAGGAGTCTATAAAATATGGATAGCATGGGTAATCAGAGTCTCTTTCCCCAAGGAGGCATGGGTTTAAGGTGAGAGGGGGAATGTTTAAGGGAGATGTGCCAGGCTGTTTTTTTACACAGAGGGGAGTAGGTGCCTGGAATGAGCTGCCAGAGGAGGTGGGAGAAGCAGATATAATCGCAACGTTTGAGAGGGATTTCGACAGAGGCAGAAACAGGCAGGGAACAGAGGGATACGGACCATGTGCTGGCAGCTGGGGTGAGTTAGGAATGGCATCATGGTGGACACAGACATGGTGGGATTTGAACACGTGAACCAAGGGAGGCACGGTGGCTCAGTAGTTAGCACTGCTGCCTCACTGCTGCCTCACTGCTGCCTCACTGCACCAGGGACCCGGGTTTGATTCCAGCCTCAAGCGACTGTCTGTCTGTGCACATTCTCCCCGTGTCTGTGTGGGTTTCCTCCAGGTGCTCGGGTTTCCTCCCACAGTCCAAAGATGCACAGGTTAGGGTGGATTGGCCGTGCTAAATTGTCCCATAGTGCCCAGGGATGTGCAGGTTAGGGTGGATTGGCCGTGCTCAATTGTCCCATAGTGCCCAGGGATGCGCAGGTTAGGGTGGATTGGCCGTGCTGAATTGTCCCATAGTGCCCAGGGATGTGCAGGTTAGGGTGGATTGGCCGTGCTAAATTGTCCCATAGTGCCCAGGGATGTGCAGGTTAGGGTGGATTGGCCGTGCTAAATTGTCCCATAGTGCCCAGGGATGTGCAGGTTAGGGTGGATTGGCCGTGCTAAATTGTCCCATAGTGCCCAGGGATGTGCAGGTTAGGGTGGATTGGCTGTTCTCAATTGTCCCATAGTGTCCAGGGATGTGCAGGATAGGGTGGATTGGCCGTGCTAAATTGTCCCATAGTGCCCAGGGATGTGCAGGTTAGGGTGGATAGGCTGTTCTCAATTGTCCCATAGTGTCCAGGGATGTGCAGGATAGGGTGGATTGGCCATGCTAAATTGTCCCATAGTGCCCAGGGATGTGCAGGTTAGGGTGGATTGGCCGTGCTCAATTGTCCCATAGTGTCCAGGAATGTGCAGGTTAGGGTGGATTGGCTGTTCTCAATTGTCCCATAGTGTCCAGGGATGTGCAGGATAGGGTGGATTGGCCGTGCTAAATTGTCCCATAGTGCCCAGGGATGTGCAGGTTAGGGGGGATTGGCCGTGCTAAATTGTCCCATAGTGTCCAGGGATGTGCAGGTTAGGGTGGATTGGCCGTGCTAAATTGTCCCATAGTGCCCAGGGATGTGCAGGTTAGGGTGGATTGGCCGTGCTCAATTGTCCCATAGTGTCCAGGGATGTGCAGGTTAGGGTGGATTGGTCATGGGAAATTGCCCGTAGTGCCCTGGGTTGTGTAGGCTAGGGGCATTAGTCAGGGGTAAATACAGGATAATAGGGGAATGAGTTTGGGTGGATTGGTGTGGACTTAGATTAGATTCCCTACAGTGTGGAAACATGCCCTTCGGTCCAACAAGTCCACACCGACCCTCCGAAGAGCAATCCACCCAGACCCAACCCTCTACATTCACCCCTGACTAATGCACCTAACACTATGGACAATTTAGCCTGGCCAATTCACCTAACCTGCACATCTTTGGATTGTGGGAGGGAACCCACGCAGACACGGGGAGAATGTACACACTCCACACAGGCAGTTGCCCCGAAGCGGGAATTGAACTCGGGTCCCTGGCGCTGTGAGGCAGCAGTGCTAACCACTGAGCCACTGTGCTGTCATTCTACCCACTTGTTGGGTGGAAGGGCCTACGTCCGCACTGTAAGGGTTCTATGATTCATCGCTGGGTTACTAATCCAGCGGTATTACCACGACAGTTTAAAATGCAAGGCTGCTATGGAGCGATCGGAGGTCAGGTGTGGACCTTGAATGAGGAACCGCACTCAGTGTGTGTGTGTGTGCTTGCTTCCTCAGTCAATGCTGACTGTGACGTCTAAAACTCACCGCTCGGCTCTTGCCGCACGTCCCACAGAGGCACCCGAAGAGGCCGTTGACCATCTGAAGCAGGCAGAGTACCAGCTCGATACCGCTGAATCCGATCAGTAAGGCAAAGAGGACCACGTTGAAGACAATCACGTCTTTAGGCTTCTTACACACCGAGTCCCACATTTCGGGATGGAAGAGGTAACTGTCCTCACTGCGGGATGCAGAAATGATCCATTAGGTTAAGCGCATTGTTATGGACCAGGCCAGATTCACCCCCTCAAAATATTTTAAGAAGGTAATCTAGGCCCTAACGTTTTCTTATTTTAAAGGCAAATGTGAAATACTGTGTTTTAGGTGCAATTCGATTGGTCAAACGTTAAGTAAAACACAATTTATTTATGCACTATAGTTAAAATACAACCAATGAAAAAGGAATTTATAATAACTTCACTCTGTTGCAAACCCTAACAGAATAATAGATGTAGCAACTATTACTGAGTAACTGCTCCAATGTGGTCACATTCCATAAACACCTCCCTGAGCAAAAGGGTAAATGAACCCCCAGCAGGAGAGAGAAGCCCCAGTTTCTGGCTGTAACTGAGAGAAGGGAAGAGATAGCATCTACTTCTTGAAGCCCACAACAACAACAACTGCTTAAAGTGGAACCGGGAAACTAAAACAAAACTAGAAACCCTGTGAGAGCTGGTCACACCCAGCCAGGCTGCTTCTATTGTTTCACCGTTTTTTAAAAAAAAGCCAAGGCCTCACAAGCTCCGATTGTTTTGGTAGACTGCTGGGCACATCAACCTTACGACCTCTCTTCAAACAAAAACAAAAACGGACAAAATAACCTGACCATCATCACAGGATGAAACACTTCATAGAGTCATCGAGATGTACAGCACGGAAACAGAACCTTCGGTCCAACCCGTCCATGCCAACCAGATATCCCAACCCAATCTAGTCCCACCTGCCAGCACCCGGCCCATATCCCTCCAAACCCTTCTTATTCATATACCCATCCAAATGCCTCTTAAATGTTGCAATTGTCCCAGCCTCTACCACATCCTTTGGCAGCTCATTCCATACACGTACCACCCTCTGTGTGAAAAAGTTGCCCCTTAGGTCTCTTTTATATCTTTCCCCTTTCACCCTACACCTATACCCTCCAGTTCTGGACTTCCCCACCCCAGGGAAAAGATTTTGTCTATTTATCCTATCCTGGCCCTCAGATTACAACAGGATCTTGATCAAATGGGCCAATGAGCTGAGGAGTGGCAGATGGAGTTTAATTTAGATAAATGTGAGGTGCTGCATTTTGGGAAAGCAAATCTTAGCAGGACTTATACACTTAATGGTGAGGTCCTAGGGAGTGTTGCTGAACAAAGAGACCTTGGAATGCAGGTTCATAGCTCCTTGAAAGTGGAGTCGCAGGTGGATAGGATAGTGAAGGCAGCGTTTGGTATGCTTTCCTTTATTGGTCAGAGTATTGAGTATAGGAGTTGGGAGGTCATGTTGCGGCTGTACAGGACATTGGTTAGGCCACTGTTGGAATATTGCGTGCAATTCTGGTCTCCTTCCTATCGGAAAGATGTTGTGAAACTTGAAAGGGTTCAGAAAAGATTTACAAGGATGTTGCTAGGGTTGGAGGGTTTGAGCTACAGGGAGAGGCTGAACAGGCTGGGGCTGTTTTCCCAGGAGCGTCAGAGGCTGAGGGGTGACCTTATAGAGGTTTATAAAATCATGAGGGGCATGGAGAGGGTAAATAGGCAAAGTCTTTTCCCTGGGGTCGGGGAGTCCAGGACTAGAGGGCATAGGTTTAGGGTGAGAGGGAAAAGATATAAAAGAGACCTAAGGGACAACCTTTTCACACAGAGGGTGGTACGTGTATGGAATGAGCTGCCAGAGGATGTGGTGAAGGCTGGTACAATTACAACATTTAAAAGGCATCTGGATGGGTATATGAATAGGAAGGGTTTGGAGGGATATGGGCCAAGTGTTGGCAGGTGGGACTAGATTGGGTCGGGATATCTGGTCGGCATGGACGGGTTGGGCCGAAGGGTCTGTTTCTGTGCTGTACATCTCTATGACTGCATGAATGTAGCAGCAGACTGAAAGGGGCTGAGTGGCCTGCTGCTGTTCCTGTTTCTTCTGGCCTTACTGATCACAGAGACTGCTTCCCCTGTTGTTTATCTCTCTTACTAACTATAACTATTCACCTCGAAAATAAAGAAATATACATTGTGTTTGTTTATGTCCTCAGGTGCAGTTTACTTTCGATGGATTACACTTGAGTTCTCATCACTCTTGAGCTGATGTCAGAGGCGAGACAGCCAATTGATGTGCAGTAAGGCTCCCGAAAGCGGGAATGCCATTGGGAATCTTTCTGGTTCCCTAGACTGATGAGTGTGGGCCACAGACACCCGGTGGGAGAGTGGGGCCCGGGATACATGATCCTGCCCCTTCTTCGGAATGGGAATCGTTTGCCTCCATTTTCCACGGGGTGTGTGGGGGGGGTGCATCGGACACCCCCAACAGCGCAGCGCTCCCCTCCCCACCCCCATTCCCGTCCCTCCGCCCCGGCCTGTGTTAAACGCGATGGCCAGGGAAGGCAAGCCATTTCCCCCCCCCGTTTCCCCACCCGCGAGTCTTACTTCAACTCTAACTCCTCCAGGTCGGTGAAGAAAGGCTGTGACCAGTTGTTCGTTCCGGTCTGACACATCGGTCCGTTCACCAGGCCCAGTGAGGAGACAATCAGACAGTACCCTGCGCCCAGCGACCCCACAGCAGCAAACACAATAGAGAGGAACATCTGAAAGGACAGCAAGATTGATGAGAACAATCAAGGATCTCAGCGCAAACCGCTGACACTTTTGCGAGTAGCGGGACGAAGGGACGATAGGCTTTTTCTCCCAAGCTGAGCACAGAGGCGGGTTTTGTCTTGGATACACCGCGTTACAATTTCCCACCACAAACGCGGGAAGGTGCGAACCCCACACAGGGAGTCACCCCGGGGTGGGATCGAGGTACCATGAGGCATCAGTGCTGACCACTCGGCCACCTTTTAACTTCCAGCTTTTTCACCGAATTCGAACATTCCCACAGCACCAGCCCCATTACCGGTTGAGTCACATCAGCACGATGTCAACACATCCCTCTCAGTTTCTACCAACACTCTGGTGAGTTTTATTATCCTTCCCCCCTCCTCACCCCCCTCCCGGCTCTGTGGCACACCTCTCCCCCACTTCCGTGACCCTCTCATGTGCGTTCCCATCCTTTCCAATAATCAGGAGAGTGGGAACAGAGAATGGAGGAACCTACCCCACATCGGTTCGCACAGCATCCTCTACTCCCTGTTGCGTGGATGTGAATCGCTGGAAACAAAATCTGTTGGTAGAGGTGGTCAAGAAAAACAAACTGATTAAAGCATGTTTCTGAGTCAACAACGAGTTAAAGGGATTCATCGAAAAATTTGACATTCTCTCAAAGATTTCAGGTTGTACACTGTTGTAATGTTAGTGATTGACAGTTCACTGCCAAGCTTTCTTCAGATGTTTCCGCGCAGGGCAGAGAATTCCTGGGATTCGGGTCATTGATCTGGATGTGGAGAAACGTAGGTAGAGAGAAAAACTGAAAAGTTCTTCCAACATACTTGAGGAGACTGTGGGATCATAGCCTCCGCAGGTCATTTTACAAGAAATCAGGTTATAAATGTCTCCATTTTCTCTGAGTTGGTGAGTTGCTGTTCAGTTTCTTTTGAGTTGGGCAATTTAAATCAAAGCTTGGCAGTTAACTGTCAATCACTCATTGCTGCATTCTCCATAGTACTGCCTTTTCCTATTAGAATCCGCCCAGCCAACCAATCAGCATTCTCATATTGAATGCCGGTTTTCACCTTTGTTGATATTCTTGCGAACTGTCCTGACGAGAAAGCTTCAACAAAATGTGTCTTTTTCAGGCAATGCTCAATTTGTTTTTTGACCAAACAAATTCCTAAGGGAATGCCACTTGGCCCCACACGTCCACACTGGCTCTTGAAAACAAGTCCCACATTGTCTACATCGCTGAGAGGACATCTGCCTGGCCTGAGACATTTCATCAGGACACGCACAAGAATGCCAAAATCCCAACCGGTCGCATCCATTGCCACCGCAGGGGAAAAGGGGCTGCTGATTGGTTAGCAGGTTGACTCTGATTGGCTGAGGTGTTGCCATGGGGACGCGCATCGTGAACCTCCACCCCACAACCTGCCACCACCGCCTCAAGGGGGCAACTAGGGACAGGCAATAAATGCTGAGGCCCAACCAGAGGCGCCCATCTCCTCTGTGTGACAAAGAACTTAAGGCTGTCTAAACTCGCAGGAGATTCAAAACAGGTTTATACTTGAACGCATCCCTTTACCATCCAAGAGATCAGGTCCCTGTTTGCGTATCCTTTTTAATCTGTTTTCCCTCCAGAGTTAATTTCCGTGGAGCTGACGGAGGGGGGGGGGGGGGGGGGGGGGAGTGGGGTAAATGGAGATCTTCTTGGAAGTCTGAAACAGGTTTTGTCGGGAGCGCTGAAAGACCTCCTATTTCTTATCGCCTTTATCCACAAACTTGAGAGTCGAAAATCACACACGCGATGGAGGAATATTGCCCTCTTCCTGGGGAAAATCCCACTTGATAAGATGTGCACGTGGTTTATTGCATCCCTGGAGGGCTGCTTTGTTAATGGCTGACTTCATGATAAGGACGTTAATATTTAATATTTAACCGCAGATGAACTCCAGCAGCTGAATTGCAAGTCGAGGTCGGTTTCTGCAGATCCTTTTCAGATCAGTGTCACGGAAACGTGTCGACTTTATCAGCGCTGGCTCATAATTCTCTGCATTGCTGTGAAACCTCTGACAGAAAGCGGAAATTACAGTCATAGAGATACACTACGTGGAAACAGACCCTTCGGTCCAACTCATCCGTACTGACCAGATATCCTAACACAATCTAGTCCCATGTGCCTGCACTAGGCCCATATCCCTCCAAACCCTTCCTATTCATATACCCATCCAGATGCCTTTTAAATGCTGTCATTGTACCAGCCTCCACCACTTCCTCTGGCAGCTCATTCCATACACGTACCACCCTCTGGGTGAAAAAGTTGCCCCTTAGGTCTCTTTTATATTTTTCCCCTCTCACCCTAAACCTATGCCCCTCTAGTTCTGGACTCCCCCACCCCAGGGAAAAGACTTTGTCTATTTACCCTATCCATGCCCCTCATAATTTTATAAACCTCTATAAGGTCACCCCTCAGCCTCCGACGCTCCAGGGAAAACAGCCCCAGCCTGTTCAGCCTCTCCCTGTAGCTCAAATCTTCCAACCCTGGCAACATCCTTGTAAATCCTTACTGAACACTTTCACGTTTCACAACATTCTTCCGATAGGAAGGAAACCAGGATTGAACGCAGTATTCCAAATGTGGGCTAACCCATGTCCTGTACAGCCACAATATGACCTCCCAACTCCTGTACTCAATACTCTGACCAATAAAGGAAAGCATACCAAACGCCTTCTTCACTATCCTATCCACCTGCGACTCCACTTTCAAGGAGCTATGAACCTGCACTCCAAGGTCTCTTTGTTCAGCAACACTCTCTAGGGCCTTACCATTAAGTGTATAAGTCCTGCTAAGATTTGCTTTCCCAAAATGCAGCACCTCGCATTTATCTGAATTAAACTCCATCTGCCACTTCTCAGCCCATTGGCCCATTTGATCAAGATCTTGTTGTAATCTGAGGTAACCTTCTTCGCTGTCCACTACACCTCCAATTTTGGTGTCATCTGCAAATTTACTAACTGTACCTCTTATGCTCACATCCAAATCATTTACATAAATAACCCAGCACCGATCCTTGTGGCACTCCACTGGTCACAGGCCTCCAGTCTGAAAAACAACCCTCCACCACCACCCTCTGTCTTCTACCTTTGAGCCAGTTCTGTATCCAAATGGCTAGTTCTCCCTGTATTCCATGAGATCTAACCTTGCTAATCAGTCTCCCATGGGGAACCTTGTCAAACGCCTTACTGAAGTCCATATAGATCACATCTACTGCTCTGCCCTCATCAATCCTCTTTGTTACTTCTTCAAAAAACTCAATCAAGTTTGTGAGACATGATTTCCCACGCACAAAGCCATGTTGACTATCCCTAATCAGTCCTTGCCTTTCCAAATACATGTACATCCTGTCCCTCAGGATTCCCTCCAACAACTTGCCCACCACCGAGGTCAGGCTTACTGGTCTATAGTCCCCTGGCTTGTCTTTACCACCTTTCTTAAACAGTGGCACCATGTTGGCCAATCTCCAGTCTTCCAGCGCCTCACCTGTGACTATCGATGATACAAATATCTCAGCAAGAGGCCCAGCAATCACTTCTCTAGCTTCCCACAGAGTTCTCGGGTACATCTGATCAGGTCCTGGGGATTTATCCACATTTAACCATTTCAAGAAATCCAGCACTTCCTCCTCTGTAATCTGGACATTTTTCAAGCTGACACAATCTATTTCCCCACAGTCTATATCTTCCATGTCCTTTTCCACAGTAAATACTGATGCAAAATATTCATTTAGTATCTCCCCCATTTTCTGTGGCTCCACACAAAGGCCGCCTTGCTGATCTTTGAGGGGCCCTATTCTCTCCCTAGTTACCCTTTTGTCCTTAACATATTTGTAAAAACCCTTTAGATTCTCCTTAATTCTATTTGCCAAAGCTATCTCATGTCCCCTTTTTGCCCTCCCGATTTCCCTCTTAAGTATACTCCTACTTCCTTTATACTCTTCTAAGGATTCACACGATCTATCCTGTCTATATCTGACATATGCTTCCTTCCTTTTCTTAACCAAACCCTCAATTTCTTTAGTCATCCAGCATTCCCTATACCTACCAGCCTTCCCTTTCACCCTGACAGGAGTATACTTTCTCTGGATTCTTGTTATCTCATTTCTGAAGGCGTCCCATTTTCCAGCTGTCCCTTTACCTGCGAACATCTGCCTACGATCAGCTTTCAAAAGTTCTTGCCTAATACTGTCAAAATTGGCCTTTCTCCAATTTAGAACTTCAACTTTTAGATCTGGTCTATTCTTTTCCATCACTATTTCAAAACTAATAGAATTATGGTCACTGGCCCCAAAGTGCTTCCCTCACTGACACCTCAGTCACCTGCCCTGCCTTATTTCCCAAGAGTAGGTCAAGTTTTGCACCTTCTCTAGTAGGTACATCCACCGACTGAATCAGAAAGTTGTCTTGTACACACTTAAGAAATTCCTCTCCATCTAAACCCTTAACACTATGACAGTCCCAGTCGATGTTTGGAAAGTTAAAAACCCAGACCATAACTACCCTATTATTCTTACAGATAGCTGAGATATCTTTACAAATTTGTTTCTCAATTTCTCTCTGACTATTGGGGGGTCTATAATACAATCCCAATAAGGTGATCATCCCTTTCTTATTTCTCAATTCCACCCAAATAATTCCACCCTGGATGTATTTCGGGGAATATCCTCCCTCAGCACAGCTGTAATGCTATCCCTTATCAAAAACGCCACTCCCTCTCCTCTGTTACCTCCCTTTCTGTAGCATTTGTATCCTGGAACATTAAGCTGCCAGTCCTGCCCGTCCCTGAGCCATGTTTCTGTAATTGCCATGATATCCCAGTCCCATGTTCCTAACCATACCCTGAGTTCATCTGCCTTCCCTGTTAGGTCCCATGCATTGAAATAAATGCAGTTTAATTTATTAGTCCTACCTTGTTGTCTGCTTTGTCCTTCCTGCCCTGACTGCTTTGACTCGGTCCCTTTCCCAACTGTACCCGTCTCAGATTGATCTCATTCCTCACTATCCCCCTTGTCCCCCCTCACCTCCTCCCCCCCACCTCCTCCCCCCTCCCCAGCCCCCACCTTACTAATTTAAATCCTCCCAAGCAGTTTTGCAAAGTTCCCTGCCAGTATATTAGTCCCCTTCCAATTCAGGTGCAATCCGTCCTTCTTGTACAGGTCACTTCTACCCCAGAAGAGATTCCAATGATCCAGAAATGTGAATCCTTCTCCCATACACCAGCTCCTCAGCCATGCATTCATCTGCTCTATCCTCCTATTCCTGCCCTCGCTAGCTCCTAGCACCGGGAGTAATCTGGATATTAGTACCCTCGAGGACCTCCTTTTTAAATTTCTGCCTAACTTGCTATTGCTGGAGAAACTCAGCAGGGCTGGCAGCATCAGTGGAGAGAGAGAGAGAGGGAAACAGACTTGATGTTCCAGGGGGTCCAGTAACCCTTTGTCACAAGCGTCCCCCTTATCTTTCTCTACCTTCTCCAGGATAAAGGAACTGGAGGTGGCCATAGAGCCCTCAACCCTGTCCCACCACTCGATGAGATAAGATGTACAATTCTCCAAAGGTGGCCAGGCAAATTGAAACAGCTATTGCAAAGGGCTTGTAGGATCCTCTTATAAATAGAGGCAGAGAGTATAAAAGCCAGGAAGTGATGCTACACCTCCACAAATCTTTGGTCAGACCCCATTTGGAGTATTGTGTCCGGTTCTGGGTGCTTTATTTGAGGAAGGGTGTTAAAATTCTGGAGAGAGTTCAAAGGAGATTTACTAGAATGAGGCATTTTCAGTACAAGGAGATATCTGGAGAAATTTGGGCCTATCCTCCTTGGCGCAGAGAGGGTGAAGAGGTGACCTTATTGAGGTTTTCAAACTTACAAACAACTTTGACGTGACAAAGAAGGATATTTTGTTTCCAGCAGTTGGTCTGTCAGTAACGAGGAGTCTTGCCAGGTGAGTCTAGATCAGAGCGGTGCTGGAAAAGCACAGCAGGTCAGGCAGCATCCGAGGAGCAGGAGAGTCGACATTTCAGGCATAAACTCTTCATCAAGAATAACAGATGAAGGACTCCTGCCCGAAACGTCGATTCTCCCGCTCCCTCGGATGCTGCCTGACCTGCTGTGCTTTTCCAGCACCACTCCTCTGATCTCCAGCATCTGCAGCCCCCACTTCTGCCTAACCTTTCATTTCACCTGTTCCCCCCCCCCCCCCCCTCCCCCTCCAACCTGGTCAATTCTGTTTGCTACATCCAATGTGGCAGACTTGGGGGGGGAGGGTGGAGGTGACCACTTTGTGGAACACCTCCAGTCCGTGCGTAAGCAGAAGGCCCCCAGACCTTCCTGTAGCTGGTCATTTTAACACAGCGTCTGTCCTCGGTGTGCTGCAGTGAATCCCAGCACAAACTGGGTGGGCAACACCTCACCTTCACACTGGCTACTGCTGGGCTTAACATTGAGTTCAACACCTTCGGAGTGTGAACCCACTCCTATTCCTTCCCTTTCAGTGGTTGCACGCTCTGTCACCACGTCCTCTTGCCCCTCACGCCAACTCCCCCGAGACTGTCTGTTCCTTCCACGGTGTGGAGGAGCCGGTGTTGGACTGGGGGGTGGACAAAGTTAAAAAGCACGCAACACCAAGTGTGTCGTCCAACAGGTTAAGTTTGGAAGGAGACGGTGAGGTCTGCAGATGCTGGAGGTCAGAGTTGAGAGTGTGTTGCTGGAAAAGCGCAGCAGGGTCAGGAAGCATCCGAGGAGCGGGGCAGTCAACGTTTCGTCAGGAATCATTTGGAAGCACTAGCTTTCGGAGAGCTGCATGATCCTATTCCACAACCACCTGACGAAGGAGCAGCACTCTGAAAGCTAGTGCTTCCAAATAAACCTGTTGGACTATAACCCGGTGCTGGGTGATTTTTAACCTTGTCCTTTCCAGTCTGGTAGTTAGATACACCATTGTTCTATCATTCTCACATTCCAGTTCCCTAATCTAACCCATCCGCACTGTTCCTCCTCCACTCCACCCCCTACTATTGCATCAATACTGTCCCCCCCCCAACACTTCCCGTCAGCTCTGAGGAACAGTCATCGAGAGTCAAAATGTTAGCTTGCTCTCTCTCCACGGACACTGCCTGACCCACTGTGATGTGGAGGATTTCTTGTTGTCAGTAAGAGAGGTTGCAGTGAGATGAGGAGCAGATTGTGAGGATTTGGAAGGTTCGGCCTGGGAGACTGATGGAGATAGAATACACAGAAAGTTTCCAAGTGAGCTAGATATATATTTGAAAGGCAAAAATTGGGAGAGCTATGGAGATAGGACTAATAGTGATGCAGACACGATGGGCCAAATAGCCTCCTTCCGTACTCTAATATCTGACGATGTATGACCTAACTCTGTGTATCTCCCCAACTCTTGCCATCTCCTTTATTTCCTTGTGTTAATGGTCTGTTGATTATACAGGAACTCTGTGTAAAGATCAAGGTAAAGGTACATTGTTTGATTAGGGACTTGCGATAAGATACGCAGAGTCAGTATGCCAAGGGATTGATTAAAGTTAGAGTTTCTGTCGAAGCCTGGGATTGAATCCCACTTCAATAACACTCATTACAGCTAGCAATTGGAAACCAGGATCCAGAGAATCCCCGACAGTGTGGAAACAGGCCCATCGGCCCAACCAGTCCAAACTAACCCTCTGAAGAGTAACACACCCAGACTCATTCACCAACCCTACTATTCTGCATTTACCCCTGTCTAATGCACCCAACCCACACATCCTTGAACACCGTGGGCAAATTAGCACGGCCAATCCACCCTAACCTGCAAATCCCGTGCCAAATTGTCCTGGATTGGCCGTGCCAAATTGTCCCATAGTGCCCAGGGATGTGCAGGTTAGGGTGGATTGGCCGTGCTAAATTGTCCCATAGTGCTCAGGGATGTGCTGGTTAGGGTGGATTGGCCGTGCTAAATTGTCCCATAGTGCCCAGGGGTGTGTAGGTTAGGATGGATTGACCGTGCTAAATTGCCCCACAGTGCCCAGGGATGTGCAGGTTAGGGTGGATTGGCCGTGCTAAATGGTCCCATAGTGCCCAGGGATGTACAGGTTAGGGATGGATTGACCGTGCTAAATTGTCCCATAGTGCCCAGGGATGTGCAGGTTAGGGTGGATTGGCCGTGCTAAATGGTCCCATAGTGCCCAGGGATGTACAGGTTAGGGGTGGATTGGCCATGCTAAATTGTCCCATAGTGCCCAGGGATGTGAAGGTTAGGGTGGATTGGCCGTGCTAAATTGCCCCATAGTGCCCAGGGGTGTGCAGGTTAGGGTGGATTGGCCGTGCTAAATTGTCCCATAGTGCCCAGGGATGTGCAGGTTAGGGTGGATTGGCCGTGCTAAATTGGCACATAGTGCCCAGGGATGTGCAGGTTCGGGTGGATTGGCCGTGGGAAATGCAGGGTTACAGGGATAGGTCGGGGGATGAGTCTGGTTGGGAAGGTCTTCAGAGGGTCTGTGTGGACTCGATGGGCCAAATGGCTTGTTTCCACACCATGGGGACTCTCCGGTCAATCTGAACCCAAAACTTGTTTTGAAATAATTTGAGCTGATCATCAGGGTTTTCCATCGCTGTCACCTTTGATCCACTTCCACGGCCTCCAGCTTACGCATTGAACCATTACGATCTAAAAGGTGGCCCTTCAGCCCATTCAGCTCAGTCTGTTCTCACCAGCAGGAATGTGATTTGCCGTCACCAGGTCTTAGGAGTCAAACAGTGCAAAACTCTTCCTACAACCCAAAAGGCAGTAGCTCCTGGGCAGTGGTAGTGTCAATAATCCAGGGACGAGAGTGCGGTGCTGGAAAAGCGCAGCAGGTCAGGCAGCATCCGAGGAGCAGGAGGATCGACAGTTCGGAATGGCTTTTCCTGATGAAGGGCTTATGCCTGAAACATCAATTCTGCTGCTCCTCGGATGCTGCCTGACCTGCTGCGCTTTTCCAGCAACACACCCTCCACTCTGACTCTCCAGCATCTGCAGTCCTCACTTTCCCCCCCCCTGCAATCCAGGGACCCCAGGTTTATATTGTGGGGGACGTGGGTTCAAATCCCACATGGTGACATCGGAATTTAGTTTAAAAAAAAAGCAACAATTTGCAATTGAAAGCTGCTGTCATGGGCGATCGCTGTCGACCATCGCTTTAGGGAGGGGGAAATCTGTCCTCCTTAACCCCCCCACCCCCCGCCCCGCTCTGACCCACACTGACTTCAGGTCATTCGTCCCCTTGAGTCTGCTGTCCTGCTCAGGTTTATGTCTCCGAGTTGCACACTCCCACCAAACGTAACCTTTGACCCCACCACACTGCCGATCCCCACCTCAAAATGTATTTTTAATGAATTCCCTGCCTCAGAAAAAGCAGTCAAGGCCAAAGCATTGAATGTTTTCCCGATGAAGTTTGCTGTGGTCCTTGGGGTCAATGGGAATCAAAGGATATGGGGTTGGGGGGGGGGGGGGAGAAAGCACAGACAGGGGACTGAGTTGGATGATCAGCAATGATTGTATTGAACAGTAGAACAGGCTCGAGGGGCCGAATGGCCTCCTCCTGGTCCTATTCATTTTCTATGTTTGTAATAAGACAATTTGCTCCCATCTCCCTCCCAGTTACAATCTGGTTAGAGACACCAAATTCAAGGGTGACCTTACTGCAAATCCAGCGGCCTGCCAAAGTCTATCACTTTATCGCGTTCCATCGACTGTTTCATCTCTGTCTTTATGCGTGAAGGGCTTGCTCAGCGATAAAGTTATCTCACTCAATATTGCATCTGGACTCGTAAACCGGTGAGCGAAAGTGAGGACTGCAGATGCTGGAGATTAGAGTCAGGAGAGTGGCGCTGGAAAAACACAGCAGGTCAGGCAGCGTCCGTGGAGCAGGAGAGTCGACCTTTCGGGCGTGAGCCCTTATCTTCCAGCACCACATTCATCATTCACAAATGGCTCACTCCAGCGAATCCAGCAACAATAAAGTCACCAGTCAATGCAGGGACGTCAATGTGTCGGCCCTGTGAACTTTCATATCCCTTTGACCTTGTTACTTTTCCAACGCAAGAAGCGTTTCAAACAAAAAAACGCTGTGGCTGTTGGAAAACCAAAGCAAACACAGATGTTACTGAGAAAGACACAGGCAGCATCTGTGGAGAGAGAGTCGGAGAGGACGTTTCGGGCTCAGTCTTACAATTCCTTGGAACTCTTACGACAAACACGAAATTCACCAAAGATCCCTAGACAGCACCTTCCAAATTGATAGCCACTTCCATCGAGAAGGACAAGAGTAGCAGATACAGGGGAACACCACCTCCCCCACCCCCCCATGCAAGTTCCCTTCCGAGCCACTCTCCGTCCTGACTTGGAAATGATTAGATTAGATTCTCTACAGTGTGGAAACAGGCCATTCAGCCCAACAGGTCCACACCGCCCGTCCGAAGAGTAACCCACCCAGACCCATCCCCCACCCCTATAATTACCCAATGAATACACCAAACACCATGGGGCAATTTAGCACGGTCAATCCACCCTAACCTGCACATCCCTGGGTACTATGGGACAATTTAGCACGGCCAATCCACCCTAACCTGCACATCCCTGGGCACTATGGGACAATTTAGCACGGTCAATCCACCCTAACCTGCACATCCCTGGGCACTATGGGACAATTTAGCACGGCCAATCCACCCTAACCTGCACATCCCTGGGCACTATGGGACAATTTAGCACGGCCAATCCACCCTAACCTGTACATCCCTGGGCACTATGGGACAATTTAGCACGGTCAATCCACCCTAACCTGCACATCCCTGGGCACTGTGGGACAATTAAGCACGGCCAATCCACCCTAACCTGCACATCCCTGGGCACTATGGGACAATTTAGCACGGCCGATCCACCCTAACCCGCACATCTTTGGATCGTGGGAGGAAACCAGAGCACCCCCAGGAAACGCACGCAGACACTGGGAGAAGGTGGGAAACTCCACACAGACCATTGCCCGAGGGTGGGATCGAACCTGGGTCCCTGGCGCTGGCAGGCAGCCGTGCTAACCACTGAGCCACTGTGTTACACTGCAGCTTCCTGTTACCCAAGATGTTTCAACTTTGTGTAAAGAGCAGAGAGATGGAAGAGAGGATTCCTCGGAGATTGAGTAATTGCTGAAAAATGTGGTGCATTCACTGTGCTGTTGTTGCGTATCGATTCTGGAGCTTGCTCTGTAAAACCCTGCCCTGCTGATCACTGGAGGCTAATGTTAATGTTGTTTATTGCCCCTTCCCTTGCTGACTGTGCTTGCTGATTCCGAGCTGTGAAACATTGATGCCATTCGAGGGCAGGAGCAAAAGAACATCCGAAACAAGGAGAAGGATCTCCGACCTATCGAAGTATTCACTCAGTTGATTCCGGAGTGGAGAGGGTTGGCTTATGAGGGGGGATTGAACAGACTGGGATTACACTCATGGGAATTTCGAAGCATGAGTGTGGGGGGATCTTAAGAGAAACCTATGAAATGATGAAGGGAATAGAAGCAGGGAGGCTGGTTTCACTGGTGGGTCAAACCAGAACGAGGGGGTAGAGGGGGGAGATGATTTGGGACTGAGTTCAGGAGGAACGTCTTTCCCCCAGAGGGATGTGAATCTGTGGAATTCCCTGCCCAGGGAAGTGGTTGAGGCTACCCCCTGTTGAATGTTTTTTAAGGCAAAGATAGGTTTTTGAACAGCGAAGGTATTAAGGATTAGGGTGAGCGGGCAGGTCAGTGGAGCAGAGTCCATGAAGATGATCTTATTGATTGGCAGGACAGGCTCATGGGACCAGATGGTCTACCCCTGTTCCAGATTGTGACGTTAAACCCGGATCATGGCTGATCTGATTGAGCCACCTTCCTGCCTGTTCCCCACGGGCTCTCAAATCAAACCAACGTCTGTCCGACACAACCCTGGCCAACCCTAGCCCCCCATGGTTCCACAGGGTGAGCAGGCCTCAGAGAGATGAGATCTCCCCCTGTCTCAGGTGCGGGATTTCGCCCCCTAGTTCTGGCCTCTGCTTTGTTGGGAAATTCCTCTCACAGCACCTCCACTGTTCGAGCCCCTGGTGGGTTCTTAGCTGGCTCAGTAAGGTGTCCTCTCAAGCTGCTGAATCTCCAATAGGCATGGATCCACTCCCTTCAACCTCCCCCCACACACAACAAACCATTCTGTCTCAGGGACTTGTGCACGAAACACAGAAAGCTAGCACTCAGGGGCAGCAGGGAATCAGGAAGGGTCGTGGAATATTGACCCTTATTTCAAGGGGGTAAGAGTGGGGAGGTGTGACTGGAACTGTCCAAGGTGCTGGGGGAGACCACATCGGGAATACTCTGAGCGGTTCCTTATTGAGGGAAAGATATCATTTCATTGGAGGTAGTTCAGAGAGAAGCTTCACTCGGTGATCCCCGGGAGGGGGGGGGTGTCTCATGTACAAAGGCCTGAACAGGTTGGGACTCTACGCCCTGGATTTGGGAAGCATGGGAGGCTGATCTGACTGGGACATATTAAGGGGCGAGACAGGGTCAGTGCTGAGAGGATGCTCCCCTCCCCCCCCCCCCCCCCCCCCCCCCCCCCCCCACCGCCCTCAGGGGAGAGGCTAGGACCAGAGGGCACCCTCTCAGAATAAAGGGGGGGGGGGGAATTCAGACTGAGATGAGGAGGAATTTACTCCCTCAGAGGGTTGTGAGTTTTTGGTACTCATAGAGAGCTGTGGGGTGGGGGGGGGGGCGGCAAGTGTGTGTGTATTCAAGGCTGAGAGAGACCTCTTGATCTATCAGGGAGTGACAGGGGAAAGGGCAGGAACGTGAGCAATGTCGGATCAACCATGATCCCGCTGAATGACGGAGCAGGCTCGAGGGGCCGAATGGCCTCCTCTTGTTCCTGTCTAAGCTGAGCCAACTTTCTCCAAAACTGCAGCCAATGTAAACTCACCCCTCTTTATGTTAAAATATGTGCACAGTGTACTGGGTCCAGTCTCACTAATACCCCATACAGAGACTGGTTAAAACATTCACCCCCAGGGTATGGATGACACTGGCTCAGCCAGGACCTATTTCCCAAGAGTCTGGAGTCACGTATAGACCAAACCAGGGAAGGCCAGCAGTTTCCTTGTCTGAAGGACATTAATGAACCAGATGGTCAGTGGTTATATGGTCTCATCAATAAATTCCAGACTTTTCACCAAATGCAAATTTCACCATGGCGGGATTTATATATTGGCTTGTGATTGTGAGATGTCAGATGCCATGACCCCAAACTGCCAACTGACGCTCCCTTCTCTCCCATTATTAAGTTGAATAGAATTTAAACACGTTGGCTACAGGAGCAGGTCAGAGGTTGGGAATCCTGCAGCGAGTAACTCCCCTCCTGAAGCCTGTCTCACCAGCGACAAGGCGCAAGTCAGGGAGGGTGAGGGAATACTCCCCACTTGCCCCTGGATGGGGCAGCTCCAACAACACTCAAGAAGCTCGACACCATTCCAGGGACAAAGCAGCCCCCCCCCCCCCCCCGCTTGATTGATACCACATCCCCAAACATCCCCTCCCTCCCCCACCGACGCTCAGTAGCAGCAGTGGGTACCATCTACACCAATTCACCAAAGACCCTCAGGCAGCACCTTCCAAACCCACGACCACCTCCATCAAGAAGGACAAGGGGCAGCAGATACACGGGAAGACCATCCCCCGGCAGGTTCCCCACCCCATCCTCACTTGGAAATATATCGGCTGTTCCTTCACTCTCACTGGGTCAGAATCCTGGGATTCCCTCCCTAAGGATATTGCGGATCTACCCTACAGCACATGGACTGCAGCGGTTAAAGAGGGCAGCTCAGCCCCACCTCCTCAAAGGGGGCAACTATAGGGACTGGCAATACCTGTGCAGCCAGTGACGCCCATAGCCCACATATAATGAAAGGAATTAGCTTTATTGTCACACATACGGCTGAGTACAGTGGAAAACTCACTATGGCACCATCTTAGATAGCAAGGTATCTGGGCAAAGATTAACCTTCCAGATAATGGTGACTGCCGTCCACAGGGATGAGTGGGTGAGGGGGTTACAGAGATAGGGAGGGGGTGTAGGGGCTGGAGGGGGTTACAGAGATAGGGAGGGGGTGTAGGGGCTGGTGGGGGTTACAGAGATAGGGAGGGGGTGTAGGGGCTGGAGGGGGTTACAGAGATAGGGAGGGGGTGTAGGGGCTGGAGGGAGTTACAGAGATAGGGAGGGGGTGTAGGGGCTAGAGGGGGTTACAGAGATAGGAAGGGGGTGTAGATGCTGGAGGGAGTTATAGAGATAGGGAGGGGGTGTAGGGTTTAGAGGGGGTTACAGAGATAGGGAGGGGGTGTAGGGGCTGGTGGGGGTTACAGAGATAGGGAGGGGGTGTAGGGTCTGGAGGGGGTTACAGAGATAGGGAGGGGGTGTAGGGGCTGGAGGAGGTTACAGAGATAGGGAGGGGGTGTAGGGGCTGGAGGAGGTTACAGAGATAGGGAGGGGGTGTAGGGGCTGGAGGAGGTTACAGAGATAGGGAGGGGGTGTAGGGGCTGGAGTGGGTTACAGAGATAGGGAGGGGGTGTAGGGGCTGGAGGGGGTTACAGAGATAGGGAGGGGGTGTAGGGGCTGGAGGGGGTTACAGAGATAAGGAGGGGGTATAGGGGCTGGAAGGGGTTTCAGAGATAGGGAGGGGATGTAGGGGGTTAGATAGATAGGGAGGGGGTGTCGGGGCTGGAAGGGGTTAGAGAGATAGGAAGGGGGTCTAGGGTGTTACTGAGATAGGGAGGGTGTGTAGTGGATGGAGGGTGTGACAACGATCGGGAGGGTGTGTAGGGGGTTAGAGACAAAGGGAGAGGGTGTAGGGGGTTACAGACATAGGGAGGGGGTGTAGGGGGTTAGAGACATAGGGAGGGGGTGTAGGGGGTTAGAGACATAGGGAGGGGGTGTAGGGGGTTACAGACATAGGGAGAGGGTGTAGGGGGTTACAGACATAGGGAGAGGGTGTAGGGGGTTACAGACATAGGGAGGGGGTGTAGGGGGTTAGAGACATAGGGAGGGGGTGTAGGGGGTTACAGACATAGGGAGGGGGTGTAGGGGGTTACAGACATAGGGAGGGGGTGTAGGGGGTTACAGACATAGGGAGGGGGTGTAGGGGGTTAGAGACATAGGGAGAGGGTGTAGGGGGTTAGAGACATAGGGAGGGGGTGTAGGGGGTTAGAGACATAGGGAGAGGGTGTAGGGGGTTACAGACATAGGGAGGGGGTGTAGGGGGTTAGAGACATAGGGAGAGGGTGTAGGGGGTTAGAGACATAGGGAGAGGGTGTAGGGGGTTACAGACATAGGGAGAGGGTGTAGGGGGTTACAGACATAGGGAGGGGGTGTAGGGGGTTACAGACATAGGGAGGGGGTGTAGGGGGTTACAGACATAGGGAGGGGGTGTAGGGGGTTAGAGACATAGGGAGAGGGTGTAGGGGGTTAGAGACATAGGGAGAGGGTGTAGGGGGTTAGAGACATAGGGAGGGGGTGTAGGGGGTTAGAGACATAGGGAGAGGGTGTAGGGGGTTACAGACATAGGGAGGGGGTGTAGGGGGTTACAGACATAGGGAGAGGGTGTAGGGGGTTAGAGACATAGGGAGAGGGTGTAGGGGGTTAGAGACATAGGGAGGGGGTGTAGGGGGTTAGAGACATAGGGAGAGGGTGTAGGGGGTTACAGACATAGGGAGGGGGTGTAGGGGGTTAGAGACATAGGGAGAGGGTGTAGGGGGTTAGAGACATAGGGAGAGGGTGTAGGGGGTTACAGACATAGGGAGAGGGTGTAGGGGGTTACAGACATAGGGAGGGGGTGTAGGGGGTTACAGACATAGGGAGGGGGTGTAGGGGGTTACAGACATAGGGAGGGGGTGTAGGGGGTTACAGACATAGGGAGAGGGTGTAGGGGGTTACAGACATAGGGAGGGGGTGTAGGGGGTTACAGACATAGGGAGGGGGTGTAGGGGGTTACAGACATAGGGAGGGGGTGTAGGGGGTTACAGACATAGGGAGAGGGTGTAGGGGGTGACAGACATAGGGAGGGGGTGTAGGGGGTTACAGACATAGGGAGAGGGTGTAGGGGGTTACAGACATAGGGAGAGGGTGTAGGGGGTTACAGACATAGGGAGGGGGTGTAGGGGGTTACAGACATAGGGAGAGGGTGTAGGGGGTTACAGACATAGGGAGAGGGTGTAGGGGGTTACAGACATAGGGAGGGGGTGTAGGGGGTTACAGACATAGGGAGGGGGTGTAGGGGGTTACAGACATAGGGAGGGGGTGTAGGGGGTGACAGACATAGGGAGAGGGTGTAGGGGGTTACAGACATAGGGAGGGGGTGTAGGGGGTGACAGACATAGGGAGGGGGTGTAGGGGGTTACAGACATAGGGAGGGGGTGTAGGGGGTGACAGACATAGGGAGAGGGTGTAGGGGGTTACAGACATAGGGAGGGGGTGTAGGGGGTTACAGACATAGGGAGGGGGTGTAGGGGGTGACAGACATAGGGAGAGGGTGTAGGGGGTTACAGACATAGGGAGAGGGTGTAGGGGGTTACAGACATAGGGAGGGGGTGTAGGGGGTTAGAGACATAGGGAGAGGGTGTAGGGGGTTAGAGACATAGGGAGAGGGTGTAGGGGGTTACAGACATAGGGAGAGGGTGTAGGGGGTTACAAACATAGGGAGGGGGTGTAGGGGGTTACAGACATAGGGAGAGGGTGTAGGGGGTTACAGACATAGGGAGGGGGTGTAGGGGGTTACAGACATAGGGAGGGGGTGTAGGGGGTTACAGACATAGGGAGGGGGTGTAGGGGGTTACAGACATAGGGAGGGGGTGTAGGGGGTGACAGACATAGGGAGAGGGTGTAGGGGGTTACAGACATAGGGAGGGGGTGTAGGGGGTTACAGACATAGGGAGGGGGTGTAGGGGGTGACAGACATAGGGAGGGGGTGTAGGGGGTTACAGACATAGGGAGGGGGTGTAGGGGGTGACAGACATAGGGAGAGGGTGTAGGGGGTTACAGACATAGGGAGGGGGTGTAGGGGGTTACAGACATAGGGAGGGGGTGTAGGGGGTGACAGACATAGGGAGGGGGTGTAGGGGGTGACAGACATAGGGAGGGGGTGTAGGGGGTGACAGACATAGGGAGAGGGTGTAGGGGGTTACAGACATAGGGAGGGGGTGTAGGGGGTGACAGACATAGGGAGGGGGTGTAGGGGGTTACAGACATAGGGAGGGGGTGTAGGGGGTGACAGACATAGGGAGAGGGTGTAGGGGGTTACAGACATAGGGAGGGGGTGTAGGGGGTTACAGACATAGGGAGGGGGTGTAGGGGGTGACAGACATAGGGAGGGGGTGTAGGGGGTTACAGACATAGGGAGGGGGTGTAGGGGGTTACAGACATAGGGAGAGGGTGTAGGGGGTTAGAGAGATCGGGAGGGTGTGTAGGGGGTTACAGACATAGGGAGGGGGTGTAGGGGGTTAGAGAGATCGGGAGGGTGTGTAGGGGGTGACAGACATAGGGAGGGGGTGTAGGGGGTTAGAGAGATCGGGAGGGTGTGTAGGGGGTTACAGACATAGGGAGGGGGTGTAGGGGGTTACAGACATAGGGAGGGGGTGTAGGGGGTGACAGACATAGGGAGAGGGTGTAGGGGGTTACAGACATAGGGAGAGGGTGTAGGGGGTTACAGACATAGGGAGGGGGTGTAGGGGGTTACAGACATAGGGAGGGGGTGTAGGGGGTGACAGACATAGGGAGAGGGTGTAGGGGGTTAGAGAGATCGGGAGGGTGTGTAGGGGGTTACAGACATAGGGAGGGGGTGTAGGGGGTTAGAGAGATCGGGAGGGTGTGTAGGGGGTGACAGACATAGGGAGGGGGTGTAGGGGGTTAGAGAGATCGGGAGGGTGTGTAGGGGGTTACAGACATAGGGAGGGGGTGTAGGGGGTTACAGACATAGGGAGGGGGTGTAGGGGGTGACAGACATAGGGAGAGGGTGTAGGGGGTTACAGACATAGGGAGGGTGTGTAGGGGGTTACAGACATAGGGAGGGGGTGTAGGGGGTTACAGACATAGGGAGGGGGTGTAGGGGGTGACAGACATAGGGAGAGGGTGTAGGGGGTTAGAGAGATCGGGAGGGTGTGTAGGGGGTTACAGACATAGGGAGGGGGTGTAGGGGGTTAGAGAGATCGGGAGGGTGTGTAGGGGGTGACAGACATAGGGAGAGGGTGTAGGGGGTTAGAGAGATCGGGAGGGTGTGTAGGGGGTTACAGACATAGGGAGGGGGTGTAGGGGGTTAGAGAGATCGGGAGGGTGTGTAGGGGGTTACAGACATAGGGAGGGGGTGTAGGGGGTTAGAGAGATCGGGAGGGTGTGTAGGGGGTGACAGACATAGGGAGGGGGTGTAGGGGGTTAGAGAGATCGGGAGGGTGTGTAGGGGGTGACAGACATAGGGAGAGGGTGTAGGGGGTTACAGACATAGGGAGGGGGTGTAGGGGGTGACAGACATAGGGAGGGGGTGTAGGGGGTTAGAGAGATCGGGAGGGTGTGTAGGGGGTGACAGACATAGGGAGGGGGTGTAGGGGGTTAGAGAGATCGGGAGGGTGTGTAGGGGGTTACAGACATAGGGAGGGGGTGTACGGGGTTACAGACATAGGAAAGGGGTGTAGGGGGGTTATAGACATAGGGAGGGGGTGTAGGGGGTTAGAGAGATCGGGAGGGTGTGTAGGGGGTTACAGACATAGGGAGGGGGTGTACGGGGTTACAGACATAGGAAAGGGGTGTAGGGGGGTTATAGACATAGGGAGGGGGTGTAGGGGGTTAGAGAGATCGGGAGGGTGTGTAGGGGGTTACAGACATAGGGAGGGGGTGTACGGGGTTACAGACATAGGAAAGGGGTGTAGGGGGGTTATAGACATAGGGAGGGGGTGTAGGGGGTTAGAGAGATCGGGAGGGGGTGTAGGGGGTTACAGACATAGGGAGGGGGTGTACGGGGTTACAGACATAGGAAAGGGGTGTAGGGGGGTTATAGACATAGGGAGGGGGTGTAGGGTCTGGAACGCAGGGCTCAAATGAAATGGCTTTCGTACCTGAGACTGTACAATCTCACTCACTCTCAGCTACGTTTACATTTGCACAATTCTATTTGCAGATATGCTCTATTTTGTTCAAAAAACACACATCCTGTAGGCAGTCAATCCACATAACATTTTATAAATTCCTAGTTTGGAAATAAAACCAGTCTGACTCAATACTGGGATACAGACAGACCCTCACCTCACACCTTCAAGACATCGTCTGAGCTGAAATGTCACCATTGTTTGAATAAACCTTAAGTTATTGCGGGAATGCGACTGGAAATAAATTCTGGGATTTACACAGTAATGAACTGAAACCCACAACCCACTCTGAATGATAAAAGACTTAACAGCAATCTAGGTTTGTTCAATATATCATTCCAGGTGCAACAGACAATAGGTGCAGGAGTAGGCCATTCAGCCCTTCGAGCCTGTACCATCATTCATTATGATCATGGCTGACCATCCTTAATCAGTATCCTGTTCCTGCCTTATCTCCATAACCCTTGATTCCACTATCCTTGAGAGCTCCAGCCAACTCTTTCTTAAATGAATCCAGAGACTGAGCCTCTACTGCCCTCTGGGGCAGAGCATTCCACACAGCCACCACTCTCTGGGTGAAGAAGTTTCTCCTCATCTCTGTCCTAAATGGTCTACCCCCTATTTTTAAGCTGTGTCCTCTGGTTCGGCACTCACCCATCAGCGGAAACATGTTTCCTGCCTCCAGAGTGTCCAATCCTTTAATAATTTTATATGTCTCAATCAGGTCCCCTCTCAGTCTTCTAAACTCAAGGGTATACAAGCCCAGTCGCTCCAATCTTTCAAAAAAAGATAGTCCTTCCATTCCGGGAATTGACCTCGTGAACCTACGCTGCACTCCCTCAATAGCCAGAATGTCTTTCCTCAAATTTGGAGACCAGAACTGTACACAATACTCCAGGTGTGGTCTCACCAGGGCCCTGTACAGCTGCAGAAGCACCTCTTTGCTTCTATACTCAATCCCTCTTGTTATGAAGGCCAGCATGCTCTTAGCCTTCTTCACTACCTGCTGTACCTCATGCTTACCTTCATTGACTGGTGTACAAGAACACCCAGATCTCTTTGTACTGCCCTTTACCTAACTTGACTCCATTTAGGTAGTAATCTGCCTTCCTGTTCTTGCCACCAAAATGGATAACCGTACATTTATCCACATTAAACTGCATCTGCCATGCATCTGTCCACTCACCTAACCTGTCCAGGTCACCCTGTAATCTTCTAACATCCTCCTCACATTTCACCCTACCACCCAGCTTAGTATCATCAGCAAATTTGCTAATGTTATTACTAATACTATCTTCTATATCATTAACATATATTGTAAAAAGCTGTGGTCCCAGCACTGATCCCTGTGGTACCCCACTGGTCACTGCCTGCCATTCTGAAATGGAGCTGTTTATCACTACTCTTTGTTTCTTGTCAGCTAACCAACTTTCAATCCAAGTTAGTACTTTGCCCCCAATACCATGCACCCTAATTTTGCTCACTAACCTCCTATGTGGGAATTTATCAAAAGCTTTCTGAAAGTCCAGGTACACTACATCTACTGGATCTCCCTCGTCCATCTTCAGAGTTACATCCTCAAAAACATTCCAGAAGATTAGTCAAGCATGATTTCCCCTTCATAAATTCATGCTGACTCTGACCTATCCTGTTACTATTATCCAGATGTGTCGTAATTCCATCCTTTATAATTGACTCCAGCATCTTTCCCACCACTGAGGTCAGACTAACTGGTCTATAATTTCCTGTTTTCTCTCTCCCACCTTTCTTAAAAAGTGGTACAACATTAGCCACCCTCCAATCCGCAGGAACTGATCCCGAATCTATCGAACTCTGGAAAATAATCACCAACGCATCCACGATTTCTCGAGCCCCCTCGAACATGACTCTGTGACCTTTTGCACTATGTTCTGTGCCTTATGATCCTTGACCCACGGGTTACCTGATGAAGGAGCAGCGCTCTGAAAGCCAGTACTTCCAAATAAACCTGTTGGACTATAACCTGGTGCTATGTGATTTTTAACATTGTGCATGTTTCAAGCACATCTTGTGATCAAGGGAGTGAGTTCCTGAAAGAAAATTCTGTTCATTTCAAAAATACAACCCTCCTAATTTCCCCTCCAGGTCTTGACTCCTCCACTGAATTCGGTTCTGTTACCTGGATGTACTTTTGCAAGGTATAATTTACACGGTTAGCACACAAAACAATACTTGTCACTGTATCTTGGTACATGTGACTATAATCAACAGAATCATAAGTGCCCTCTAAACTTTGCTGCCAGACCCTGTCGGACGTAGAACTGCCGAGTGGTCTTGGCTTCAAATTTGATTTTATTCCCTCCCAACAGTAATAGGTTAAACGGAAAACGTGTGGAGTGTGTTTAAGGAAATGCTCTGTTTTTAAATGCTGTGTCATTTTCCTCCCTGATTTATTTGCAGAAGGTTCCCGACAGTGGGTGAGCGACTCTCGGGAATTGGAAACGCCCTTTCTCCCCTCCATAGCGTGTTTACGGTCACAGAATTGATCTGACTGGACAACACTATAGGGGGTGGGGGGGGGGGGGGGTCAGAGGCATACAGCACAGAAACAGACCCTTCAGGTTTCCCTAGTCCCATTTGCTAGCTCTTGGCCCATCTCCCTCCAAACCCTTCCAATTCATATCCCCATCCAGATGCCTTTTAAATGCTGTAATTGTACCAGCCTCCACCACTTCCTCTGGCAGCTCATTCCATACACACATATCACCCTCTGCCGCTCCAGGGGTTAAAAAAACAAAGCCTCTTCTTGTCACTCAAAGCCCTTCAGACGTCTTGGCTAACCTTTCCTCTGAGTTAATAATAGCCTTCCGACAGGAGGGCGACCAGAAGTGGACAATGTCGTCCCCACTGGCAGCCTAGAGGACAGAGAGGAATAAGAATTCTCACCATGATCCCACCTCCGAAGATCCCTCCCAGGTACAAAACCTCTGGCGTCAGTTTGGCGGTGTCCTGCACATATTCCACCTCAAAGTTGGGGAAGAGAAGGAAGAGGTTTGCCACAATGCAGCAGAACGCGAGAGGGTACAGCGACGCCCCGATACACTTGGCGCATTTTCCCGTGCACATCTTCTTGCAGAGCTGAAAGCGGGTGCACACCAAAATGAGGATCCACAGGCAGTACCCACCAGGGTTTTATAGACCCAGGACGCGCACAGGGATTCGATAAGCCAGCTGGTTACGTTTCCTGTCAATAAACTGCTGGCTTCCAAATCAGGTGAGCGGTACAGACGATTTGGGTTGTCTCTCTCTCTCTCTCTCTCTCTCTCTCTCGCTCTCCCTCCTTATCTCTGTTTGTTTTGCTTCCCTGTCCTGGTGGTGGTGTTGGTGGGGACAGGGAGCCGGAGGGGTGGGGGGGGTGGGGGGAGGAGGATGTACAGAAGCACAGAGGTGCAAAGGTTGTGAAGTGAAGCCTTGAACCTGCAGATAAAGCGATCGATGCTCTCAGCCCCATTAAACGATTAGCATGCCCTCGCAGTGAGCTCACTGGTGCAGCTCGAGAGCGATGACGCACTCTGGAGAGTCCCCTCTCACCGTGACTCTCCAGGAATCCGTGGGAAAGACGGGGTGGGCAGAAGGACCAGACAAATTGGCCTTGCAGGGGGACTATCACAGATTTGACGGGCCAAACGGTCTCCGTGCGCGCTATAACCATTGAGCATGCTGCTTTGTCAGCCACTAGTGGTTCCCAGGTTCTGTTTATTTATAAAGACATTACAGTAAATCCCAGTGAGATCCCACTGTCCCCAAAGCTGACAACATCCCTGTCACTCTATCACTTGGCTCGAGTCTGACAGCAAGTTAAAAGGGCAGATTTGAACATTAATAGCCCAAAGATGGTGTCTCCCAAAGGCCAGCTGCCAGAGGATATGGTGGAGGCTGGTACAATGACAACATTTAAGAGGCATTTGGATGGGTATATGAATAGGAAGGGTTTGGAGGGATATGGACCGGGTGCTGGCAGGTGGGACTAGATTGGGTTGGGATATCTAGTCGGCATGGACGGGTTGGACCGAAGGGTCTGTTTCCATGCTGTACATCTCTATGACTCTATCCATCTCTCTTTTTCCAGTCACCAACACAGGAACAGAACATTTGGCCCATCTACTCCATGCTGGTGTTTCTGCTACACACAACTGCCTCCCATTCCTCATTTATCAACCCACCCTTAGACCCAGCTTCCCCTCAGACAGATCGATACCCTTCACCTTGTCCACTCCCTGTGGGAGAGAATCCCACATTCTCACAACAAAAGGGTTTCTTCTGAATTCCCCACAATTTATTTGCTCGTTACCCATAGGGAGGGTCTCAACCGGGACCTTGGGTTCATGTCACATTACAGGTAATCACCATTGCACTGCAGACACACACGGACACACTTTCTCTACCTCTCTCTCACACACACAGACACACACACACACACGGACACACTTTCTCTACCTCTCTCTCACACACAGACACACACACAGACACACACTTTCTCTACCTCTCTCTCACACACACAGACACACACTTTCTCTACCTCTCTCTCACACACAGACACACACACAGACACACACTTTCTCTACCTCTCTCTCACACACACAGACACACACACAGACACACACTTTCTCTACCTCTCTCTCACACACACAGACACACACAGGCACACACTTTCTCTACCTCTCTCTCACACACAGACACACACACACAGACACACACTTTCTCTACCTCTCTCTCACACAGACACACACACACAGACACACACTTTCTCTACCTCTCTCTCACACACACACACACACACAGACACACACTTTCTCTACCTCTCTCTCACACAGACACACACACACAGACACACACTTTCTCTACCTCTCTCTCACACACACAGACACACACTTTCTCTACCTCTCTCTCACACACACAGACACACACTTTCTCTACCTCTCTCTCTCACACACACACACACACACACACAGACACACACTTTCTCTACCTCTCTCTCACACACACAGACACACACTTTCTCTACCTCTCTCTCTCACACACAGACACACACTTTCTCTACCTCTCTCTCACACACACAGACACACACAGACACACACTTTCTCTACCTCTCTCTCACACACAGACACACACTTTCTCTACCTCTCTCTCACACACAGACACACACACAGACACACACTTTCTCTACCTCTCTCTCTCACACGCACACACAGACACACACTTTCTCTACCTCTCTCTCACACACAGACACACACACACAGACACACACTTTCTCTACCTCTCTCTCACACACACAGACACACACTTTCTCTACCTCTCTCTCTCACACACAGACACACACTTTCTCTACCTCTCTCTCACACACACAGACACACACAGACACACACTTTCTCTACCTCTCTCTCACACACAGACACACACACACAGACACACACTTTCTCTACCTCTCTCTCTCACACGCACACACAGACACACACTTTCTCTACCTCTCTCTCACACACAGACACACACACGCGGACACACACTTTCTCTACCTCTCTCTCACACACAGACACACACACACAGACACACACTTTCTCTACCTCTCTCTCACACACAGACACACACACACAGACACACACTTTCTCTACCTCTCTCACACACAGACACACACACACAGACACACACTTTCTCTACCTCTCTCTCTCACACACAGACACACACTTTCTCTACCTCTCTCTCACACACACAGACACACACAGACACACACTTTCTCTACCTCTCTCTCACACACAGACACACACACACAGACACACACTTTCTCTACCTCTCTCTCTCACACACACACACAGACACACACTTTCTCTACCTCTCTCTCACACACAGACACACACACGCGGACACACACTTTCTCTACCTCTCTCTCACACACAGACACACACACACAGACACACACTTTCTCTACCTCTCTCTCACACACAGACACACACACACAGACACACACTTTCTCTACCTCTCTCTCACACACACACACACACACACACAGACACACACTTTCTCTACCTCTCTCTCACACACACAGACACACACAGACACACACTTTCTCTACCTCTCTCTCACACACAGACACACACTTTCTCTACCTCTCTCTCACACACAGACACACACACACAGACACACACTTTCTCTACCTCTCTCTCACACACAGACACACACAGACACACACTTTCTCTACCTCTCTCTCACACACAGACACACACTTTCTCTACCTCTCTCTCACACACAGACACACACAGACACACACTTTCTCTACCTCTCTCTCACACACGCGGACACACACTTTCTCTACCTCTCTCTCACACACACACACACACACGCGGACACACACTTTCTCTACCTCTCTCTCACACACACACACACACACGCGGACACACACTTTCTCTACCTCTCTCTCTCACACACAGACACACACACACACAGACACACACTTTCTCTACCTCTCTCTCACACACAGACACACACTTTCTCTACCTCTCTCTCACACACAGACACACACTTTCTCTACCTCTCTCTCACACACAGACACACACACACACAGACACACACTTTCTCTACCTCTCTCTCACACACACAGACACACACACACACAGACACACACTTTCTCTACCTCTCTCTCACACACAGACACACACACACAGACACACACTTTCTCTACCTCTCTCACACACACAGACACACACACACAGACACACACTTTCTCTACCTCTCTCTCACACACAGACACACACTTTCTCTACCTCTCTCTCTCACACACAGACACACACACACACAGACACACACTTTCTCTACCTCTCTCTCACACACAGACACACACTTTCTCTACCTCTCTCTCACACACAGACACACACAGACACACACTTTCTCTACCTCTCTCTCACAGACACAGACACACACACACACAGACACACACTTTCTCTACCTCTCTCTCTCACACACAGACACACACACACAGACACACACTTTCTCTACCTCTCTCTCACACACAGACACACACACACAGACACACACTTTCTCTACCTCTCTCTCACACACAGACACACACTTTCTCTACCTCTCTCTCACACACAGACACACACAGACACACACTTTCTCTACCTCTCTCACACACACAGACACACACACACAGACACACACTTTCTCTACCTCTCTCTCACACACACACACACACAGACACACACTTTCTCTACCTCTCTCTCACACACAGACACACACTTTCTCTACCTCTCTCTCACACACAGACACACACACACAGACACACACTTTCTCTACCTCTCTCTCACACACAGACACACACAGACACACACTTTCTCTACCTCTCTCACACACACAGACACACACACACAGACACACACTTTCTCTACCTCTCTCTCACACACACACACACACACAGACACACACTTTCTCTACCTCTCTCTCACACACACACACACAGACACACACTTTCTCTACCTCTCTCTCACACACACAGACACACACTTTCTCTACCTCTCTCTCACACACAGACACACACTTTCTCTACCTCTCTCTCACACACACACACACACAGACACAGACACACACTTTCTCTACCTCTCTCTCACACACACAGACACACACACACAGACACACACTTTCTCTACCTCTCTCTCACACACAGACACACACACACAGACACACACTTTCTCTACCTCTCTCTCACACACAGACACACACACACAGACACACACTTTCTCTACCTCTCTCTCACACACAGACACACACACACAGACACACACTTTCTCTACCTCTCTCTCACACACAGACACACACACACAGACACACACTTTCTCTACCTCTCACTCACACACACAGACACACACACACAGACACACACTTTCTCTACCTCTCTCTCACACACACAGACACACACAGACACACACTTTCTCTACCTCTCTCTCACACACACAGACACACACTTTCTCTACCTCTCTCACACACACAGACACACACACACAGACACACACTTTCTCTACCTCTCTCTCACACACACAGACACACACACACAGACACACACTTTCTCTACCTCTCTCACACACAGACACACACAGACACACACTTTCTCTACCTCTCTCACACACACAGACACACACACACAGACACACACTTTCTCTACCTCTCTCTCTCACACACAGACACACACACACAGACACACACTTTCTCTACCTCTCTCTCACACACAGACACACACAGACACACACACACAGACACACACTTTCTCTACCTCTCTCTCACACACAGACACACACTTTCTCTACCTCTCTCTCACACACAGACACACACAGACACACACACACAGACACACACTTTCTCTACCTCTCTCTCACACACAGACACACACTTTCTCTACCTCTCTCTCACACACACACACACACAGACACACACTTTCTCTACCTCTCTCTCACACACACAGACACACACACACAGACACACACTTTCTCTACCTCTCTCTCTCACACACAGACACACACACACACACACACACACACAGACACACACACACAGACACACACTTTCTCTACCTCTCTCTCACACACACAGACACACACTTTCTCTACCTCTCTCTCACACACAGACACACACTTTCTCTACCTCTCTCTCACACACAGACACACACACACAGACACACACTTTCTCTACCTCTCTCTCACACACAGACACACACACACAGACACACACTTTCTCTACCTCTCTCTCACACACAGACACACACACACGGACACACACTTTCTCTACCTCTCTCTCACACACACACACACACAGACACACACTTTCTCTACCTCTCTCTCACACACAGACACACACACACAGACACACACTTTCTCTACCTCTCTCTCTCACACACAGACACACACACACAGACACACACTTTCTCTACCTCTCTCTCTCACACACAGACACACACACACAGACACACACTTTCTCTACCTCTCTCTCTCACACACAGACACACACTTTCTCTACCTCTCTCTCACACACACAGACACACACACACACAGACACACACACACACAGACACACACTTTCTCTACCTCTCTCTCTCACACACACACACACACACAGACACACACTTTCTCTACCTCTCTCTCTCACACACAGACACACACTTTCTCTACCTCTCTCTCACACACACAGACACACACAGACACACACTTTCTCTACCTCTCTCTCTCACACACACAGACACACACACACAGACACACACACACAGACACACACTTTCTCTACCTCTCTCTCTCACACACACAGACACACACAGACACACACTTTCTCTACCTCTCTCTCACACACAGACACACACACACAGACACACACTTTCTCTACCTCTCTCTCACACACACAGACACACACACACAGACACACACTTTCTCTACCTCTCTCCCTCACACACAGACACACACACACAGACACACACTTTCTCTACCTCTCTCTCACACACACAGACACACACACACAGACACACACTTTCTCTACCTCTCTCTCACACACACACAGACACACACACACAGACACACACTTTCTCTACCTCTCTCACACACACAGACACACACAGACACACACTTTCTCTACCTCTCTCTCACACACACAGACACACACTTTCTCTACCTCTCTCCCTCACACACAGACACACACACACAGACACACACTTTCTCTACCTCTCTCACACACACACAGACACACACACACAGACACACACTTTCTCTACCTCTCTCACACACAGACACACACACACAGACACACACTTTCTCTACCTCTCTCACACACAGACACACACACACAGACACACACTTTCTCTACCTCTCTCACACGCACAGACACACACACACAGACACACACTTTCTCTACCTCTCTCTCTCACACACAGACACACACCTACCTCTCTCTCACACACACAGACACACACAGACACACACTTTCTCTACCTCTCTCTCTCACACACACAGACACACACACAGCACACACACAGACACACACTTTCTCTACCTCTCTCTCACACACACAGACACACACAGACACACACTTTCTCTACCTCTCTCTCACACACAGACACACACACACAGACACACACTTTCTCTACCTCTCTCTCACACACACAGACACACACACACAGACACACACTTTCTCTACCTCTCTCTCACACACAGACACACACACACAGACACACACTTTCTCTACCTCTCTCTCACACACACAGACACACACACACAGACACACACTTTCTCTACCTCTCTCTCACACACACACAGACACACACACACAGACACACACTTTCTCTACCTCTCTCACACACACAGACACACACAGACACACACTTTCTCTACCTCTCTCTCACACACACAGACACACACTTTCTCTACCTCTCTCTCACACACAGACACACACACACAGACACACACTTTCTCTACCTCTCTCACACACACACAGACACACACACACAGACACACACTTTCTCTACCTCTCTCACACACAGACACACACACACAGACACACACTTTCTCTACCTCTCTCACACACACAGACACACACTTTCTCTACCTCTCTCTCACACACAGACACACACGGACACACACTTTCTCTACCTCTCTCTCTCACACACACACACACACACAGACACACACTTTCTCTACCTCTCTCCTCACACAGACACACACACACAGACACACACTTTCTCTACCTCTCTCTCACACAGACACACACACACAGACACACACTTTCTCTACCTCTCTCTCACACACAGACACACACACACAGACACACACTTTCTCTACCTCTCTCTCACACACACAGACACACACACACAGACACACACTTTCTCTACCTCTCTCTCACACACAGACACACACGGACACACACTTTCTCTACCTCTCTCTCACACACAGACACACACTTTCTCTACCTCTCTCTCACACACAGACACACTCACACAGACACACACTTTCTCTACCTCTCTCTCACACACAGACACACACACACAGACACACACTTTCTCTACCTCTCTCTCACACACACACACACACAGACACACACTTTCTCTACCTCTCTCTCACACACAGACACACACACACAGACACACACTTTCTCTACCTCTCTCTCACACACACACACACACAGACACACACTTTCTCTACCTCTCTCACACACACAGACACACACACACAGACACACACTTTCTCTACCTCTCTCACACACACAGACACACACACACAGACACACACTTTCTCTACCTCTCTCTCACACACACAGACACAGACACACACTTTCTCTACCTCTCTCACACACAGACACACACACAGACACACACTTTCTCTACCTCTCTCTCACACACAGACACACACACACAGACACACACTTTCTCTACCTCTCTCTCTCACACACAGACACACACACACAGACACACACTTTCTCTACCTCTCTCTCTCACACACAGACACACACACACAGACACACACTTTCTCTACCTCTCTCTCACACACACAGACACACACACACAGACACACACTTTCTCTACCTCTCTCTCACACACACAGACACACACTTTCTCTACCTCTCTCTCTCACACACAGACACACACACACAGACACACACTTTCTCTACCTCTCTCTCACACACACACAGACACACACACACACAGACACACACTTTCTCTACCTCTCTCTCACACACACAGACACACACACACACAGACACACACTTTCTCTACCTCTCTCACACACACAGACACACACACACAGACACACACTTTCTCTACCTCTCTCTCACACACACAGACACACACTTTCTCTACCTCTCTCTCTCACACAGACACACACACACAGACACACACTTTCTCTACCTCTCTCACACACAGACACACACACACAGACACACACTTTCTCTACCTCTCTCACACACACACAGACACACACACACAGACACACACTTTCTCTACCTCTCTCACACACAGACACACACACACAGACACACACTTTCTCTACCTCTCTCACACACACAGACACACACTTTCTCTACCTCTCTCTCACACACAGACACACACACACACAGACACACACTTTCTCTACCTCTCTCTCACACACAGACACACACACACACTCACACACACAGACACACACACACAGACACACACTTTCTCTACCTCTCTCTCACACACACAGACACACACTTTCTCTACCTCTCTCTCTCACACAGACACACACACACAGACACACACTTTCTCTACCTCTCTCACACACAGACACACACACACAGACACACACTTTCTCTACCTCTCTCACACACACACAGACACACACACACAGACACACACTTTCTCTACCTCTCTCACACACAGACACACACACACACAGACACACACTTTCTCTACCTCTCTCTCACTCACACACAGACACACACTTTCTCTACCTCTCTCTCACACACAGACACACACACACAGACACACACTTTCTCTACCTCTCTCTCACACACACACACACACAGACACACACTTTCTCTACCTCTCTCTCACACACACACAGACACACACACACAGACACACACTTTCTCTACCTCTCTCTCACACACACAGACACACACACACAGACACACACTTTCTCTACCTCTCTCTCACACAGACACACACACACACACACAGACACACACTTTCTCTACCTCTCTCTCACACACACACACACACAGACACACACTTTCTCTACCTCTCTCACACACACAGACACAAACACACAGACACACACTTTCTCTACCTCTCTCTCACACACACAGACACAGACACACACTTTCTCTACCTCTCTCTCACACACAGACACACACACACAGACACACACTTTCTCTACCTCTCTCTCTCACACACAGACACACACACACAGACACACACTTTCTCTACCTCTCTCTCACACACACAGACACAGACACACAGACACACACTTTCTCTACCTCTCTCTCACACACAGACACACACACACAGACACACACTTTCTCTACCTCTCTCTCTCACACACAGACACACACACACAGACACACACTTTCTCTACCTCTCTCTCACACACAGACACACACACACAGACACACACTTTCTCTACCTCTCTCTCACACACACAGACACAGACACACAGACACACACTTTCTCTACCTCTCTCTCACACACACACACACACAGACACACACTTTCTCTACCTCTCTCACACACACAGACACACACACACGGACACACACTTTCTCTACCTCTCTCACACACACAGACACACACACACAGACACACACTTTCTCTACCTCTCTCTCACACACACAGACACAGACACACAGACACACACTTTCTCTACCTCTCTCTCTCACACAGACACACACACACAGACACACACTTTCTCTACCTCTCTCTCACACACAGACACACACACACGGACACACACTTTCTCTACCTCTCTCTCACACACAGACACACACACACACAGACACACACTTTCTCTACCTCTCTCTCTCACACACAGACACACACACACAGACACACACTTTCTCTACCTCTCTCTCTCACACACAGACACACACACACAGACACACACTTTCTCTACCTCTCTCTCACACACAGACACACACTTTCTCTACCTCTCTCTCACACACAGACACACACACACACAGACACACACTTTCTCTACCTCTCTCTCACACACACAGACACACACACACGGACACACTTTCTCTACCTCTCACTCACACACACAGACACACACACACACAGACACACACTTTCTCTACCTCTCTCTCTCACACAGACACACACACGCGGACACACACTTTCTCTACCTCTCTCACACACAGACACACACACACACAGACACACACTTTCTCTACCTCTCTCACACACAGACACACACACACACAGACACACACTTTCTCTACCTCTCTCTCACACACACAGACACACACACACAGACACACACTTTCTCTACCTCTCTCTCACACACAGAGACACACACGCGGACACACACTTTCTCTACCTCTCTCACACACAGACACACACACACACAGACACACACTTTCTCTACCTCTCTCTCACACACAGACACACACACACAGACACACACTTTCTCTACCTCTCTCTCACACACACAGACACACACACACAGACACACACTTTCTCTACCTCTCTCTCACACACACACAGACACAGACACACACTTTCTCTACCTCTCTCTCACACACAGAGACACACACACAGACACACACTTTCTCTACCTCTCTCTCACACACAGACACACACACACAGACACACACTTTCTCTACCTCTCTCTCACACACACACACACAGACACACACTTTCTCTACCTCTCTCTCACACACACAGACACACACTTTCTCTACCTCTCTCTCACACACAGACACACACACACAGACACACACTTTCTCTACCTCTCTCTCACACACACAGACACACACACACAGACACACACTTTCTCTACCTCTCTCTCACACACACAGACACACACACACAGACACACACTTTCTCTACCTCTCTCTCACACACAGACACACACACGCGGACACACACTTTCTCTACCTCTCTCTCACACACACAGACACACACTTTCTCTACCTCTCTCTCACACACAGACACACAGACACACAGACACACACTTTCTCTACCTCTCTCTCACACACAGACACACACACGCGGACACACACTTTCTCTACCTCTCTCTCACACACACAGACACACACTTTCTCTACCTCTCTCTCACACAGACACACACACGCGGACACACACTTTCTCTACCTCTCTCACACACAGACACACACACACAGACACACACACACACAGACACACACTTTCTCTACCTCTCTCTCACACACACACACACACAGACACACACTTTCTCTATCTCTCTCTCACACACACACACACACACACACACACAGACACACACTTTCTCTACCTCTCTCTCACACGCACAGACACACACACACAGACACACACTTTCTCTACCTCTCTCTCACACACACACGGACACACTTTCTCTACCTCTCTCTCACACACACAGACACACACTCGCGGACACACACTTTCTCTACCTCTCTCTCACACACACAGACACACACACACGCGGACACACACTTTCTCTACCTCTCTCTCACACACACACACACAGACACACAGACACACACTTTCTCTACCTCTCTCTCACACACAGACACACACACACAGACACACACTTTCTCTACCTCTCTCTCACACACACACACACAGACACAGACACACACTTTCTCTACCTCTCTCTCACACACAGACACACACACACACACACACACTTTCTCTACCTCTCTCTCACACACACACACACAGACACACAGACACACACTTTCTCTACCTCTCTCTCACACACAGACACACACACACAGACACACACTTTCTCTACCTCTCTCACACACACACAGACACACACACACAGACACACACTTTCTCTACCTCTCTCTCACACACACACACACACACACACTTTCTCTACCTCTCTCACACACACAGACACACACACACAAACACACTTTCTCTACCTCTCTCTCACACACAGACACACACACACACAGACACACACTTTCTCTACCTCTCTCTCACACACACACGGACACACTTTCTCTACCTCTCTCTCACACACACAGACACACACTTTCTCTACCTCTCTCTCACACACACAGACACACACACACAGACACACACTTTCTCTACCTCTCTCACACACACACACACACACACACACAGACACACACTTTCTCTACCTCTCTCTCACACACAGACACACACTTTCTCTACCTCTCTCTCACACACACACACACACACAGACACACACTTTCTCTACCTCTCTCTCACACACACAGACACACACACACAGACACACACTTTCTCTACCTCTCTCTCACACACACAGACACACACTTTCTCTACCTCTCTCTCACACACACAGACACACAGACACACACACACACACAGACACACACTTTCTCTACCTCTCTCTCACACACACACACACACAACAGACACACACTTTCTCTACCTCTCTCTCACACACACACACACACAACAGACACACACTTTCTCTACCTCTCTCTCACACACAGACACACACACACAGACACACACTTTCTCTACCTCTCTCACACACACACACACACACACACAGACACACACTTTCTCTACCTCTCTCTCACACACACACACAGACACACACTTTCTCTACCTCTCTCTCACACACACACACACACACACAGACACACACTTTCTCTACCTCTCTCTCACACACACACACACACACAGACACACACTTTCTCTACCTCTCTCTCTCACACACACAGACACACACAGACACACACTTTCTCTACCTCTCTCACACACACACACACACACACACAGACACACACTTTCTCTACCTCTCTCTCACACACACACACAGACACACACTTTCTCTACCTCTCTCTCACACAGACACACACACACAGACACACACTTTCTCTACCTCTCTCTCACACACACAGACACACACTTTCTCTACCTCTCTCTCACACACACAGACACACACTTTCTCTACCTCTCTCTCTCACACACACACACACACACAGACACACACTTTCTCTACCTCTCTCACACACACAGACACACACACACAGACACACACTTTCTCTACCTCTCTCTCACACACACAGACACACACTTTCTCTACCTCTCTCTCACACACACACACACACAGACACACACTTTCTCTACCTCTCTCACACACACACACACACACACACAGACACACACTTTCTCTACCTCTCTCTCTCACACAGACACACACACACAGACACACACTTTCTCTACCTCTCTCTCACACAGACACACACACACAGACACACACTTTCTCTACCTCTCTCTCACACACACACACACACAGACACACACTTTCTCTACCTCTCTCACACACACAGACACACACACACAGACACACACTTTCTCTACCTCTCTCTCACACACACAGACACACACACACAGACACACACTTTCTCTACCTCTCTCTCACACACAGAGACACACACACAGACACACACTTTCTCTACCTCTCTCTCACACACAGACACACACACACAGACACACACTTTCTCTACCTCTCTCTCACACACACACACACACAGACACACACTTTCTCTACCTCTCTCTCACACACACAGACACACACACACAGACACACACTTTCTCTACCTCTCTCTCACACACAGACACACACACGCGGACACACACTTTCTCTACCTCTCTCTCACACACACAGACACACACACACAGACACACACTTTCTCTACCTCTCTCACACACAGACACACACACACAGACACACACTTTCTCTACCTCTCTCTCACACACAGACACACACACGCGGACACACACTTTCTCTACCTCTCTCTCACACACACAGACACACACACACAGACACACACTTTCTCTACCTCTCTCTCACACACAGACACACAGACACACAGACACACACTTTCTCTACCTCTCTCTCACACACAGACACACACACGCGGACACACACTTTCTCTACCTCTCTCTCACACACACAGACACACACTTTCTCTACCTCTCTCTCACACAGACACACACACGCGGACACACACTTTCTCTACCTCTCTCACACACAGACACACACACACACAGACACACACTTTCTCTACCTCTCTCTCACACACACACACACACAGACACACACTTTCTCTATCTCTCTCTCACACACACACACACACACACACACACAGACACACACTTTCTCTACCTCTCTCTCACACGCACAGACACACACACACAGACACACACTTTCTCTACCTCTCTCTCACACACACACGGACACACTTTCTCTACCTCTCTCTCACACACACAGACACACACTCGCGGACACACACTTTCTCTACCTCTCTCTCACACACACAGACACACACACACAGACACACACACACGCGGACACACACTTTCTCTACCTCTCTCTCACACACACACACACAGACACACAGACACACACTTTCTCTACCTCTCTCTCACACACAGACACACACACACAGACACACACTTTCTCTACCTCTCTCTCACACACACACACACAGACACAGACACACACTTTCTCTACCTCTCTCTCACACACAGACACACACACACACACACACACTTTCTCTACCTCTCTCTCACACACACACACACAGACACACAGACACACACTTTCTCTACCTCTCTCTCACACACAGACACACACACACAGACACACACTTTCTCTACCTCTCTCACACACACACAGACACACACACACAGACACACACTTTCTCTACCTCTCTCTCACACACACACACACACACACACTTTCTCTACCTCTCTCACACACACAGACACACACACACAAACACACTTTCTCTACCTCTCTCTCACACACAGACACACACACACAGACACACACTTTCTCTACCTCTCTCTCACACACAGACACACACACACACAGACACACACTTTCTCTACCTCTCTCTCACACACACACGGACACACTTTCTCTACCTCTCTCTCACACACACAGACACACACACACAGACACACACTTTCTCTACCTCTCTCACACACAGACACACACACACAGACACACACTTTCTCTACCTCTCTCTCACACACAGACACACACACGCGGACACACACTTTCTCTACCTCTCTCTCACACACACAGACACACACACACAGACACACACTTTCTCTACCTCTCTCTCACACACAGACACACAGACACACAGACACACACTTTCTCTACCTCTCTCTCACACACAGACACACACACGCGGACACACACTTTCTCTACCTCTCTCTCACACACACAGACACACACTTTCTCTACCTCTCTCTCACACAGACACACACACGCGGACACACACTTTCTCTACCTCTCTCACACACAGACACACACACACACAGACACACACTTTCTCTACCTCTCTCTCACACACACACACACACAGACACACACTTTCTCTATCTCTCTCTCACACACACACACACACACACACACACAGACACACACTTTCTCTACCTCTCTCTCACACGCACAGACACACACACACAGACACACACTTTCTCTACCTCTCTCTCACACACACACGGACACACTTTCTCTACCTCTCTCTCACACACACAGACACACACTCGCGGACACACACTTTCTCTACCTCTCTCTCACACACACAGACACACACACACAGACACACACACACGCGGACACACACTTTCTCTACCTCTCTCTCACACACACACACACAGACACACAGACACACACTTTCTCTACCTCTCTCTCACACACAGACACACACACACAGACACACACTTTCTCTACCTCTCTCTCACACACACACACACAGACACAGACACACACTTTCTCTACCTCTCTCTCACACACAGACACACACACACACACACACACTTTCTCTACCTCTCTCTCACACACACACACACAGACACACAGACACACACTTTCTCTACCTCTCTCTCACACACAGACACACACACACAGACACACACTTTCTCTACCTCTCTCACACACACACAGACACACACACACAGACACACACTTTCTCTACCTCTCTCTCACACACACACACACACACACACTTTCTCTACCTCTCTCACACACACACTTTCTCTACCTCTCTCTCACACACAGACACACACACACAGACACACACTTTCTCTACCTCTCTCTCACACACAGACACACACACACACAGACACACACTTTCTCTACCTCTCTCTCACACACAGACACACACACACAGACACACACTTTCTCTACCTCTCTCACACACACAGACACACACACACACACACACTTTCTCTACCTCTCTCACACACACAGACACACACACACAAACACACTTTCTCTACCTCTCTCTCACACACAGACACACACACACAGACACACACTTTCTCTACCTCTCTCACACACACAGACACACACACACAGACACACACTTTCTCTACCTCTCTCTCACACACACACACACACAGACACAGACACACACTTTCTCTACCTCTCTCTCACACACACACACACACACACACTTTCTCTACCTCTCTCACACACACAGACACACACACACAACACACACTTTCTCTACCTCTCTCTCACACACAGACACACACACACAGACACACACTTTCTCTACCTCTCTCTCACACACACAGACACACACTTTCTCTACCTCTCTCTCACACACACAGACACACAGACACACACACACACACAGACACACACTTTCTCTACCTCTCTCTCACACACACACACACACACAGACACACACTTTCTCTACCTCTCTCTCACACACACAGACACACAGACACACACACACACACAGACACACACTTTCTCTACCTCTCTCTCACACACACACACACACAACAGACACACACTTTCTCTACCTCTCTCTCACACACACACACACACACACAGACACACACTTTCTCTACCTCTCTCTCACACACAGACACACACACACAGACACACACTTTCTCTACCTCTCTCACACACACACACACACACACAGACACACACTTTCTCTACCTCTCTCTCACACACACACACAGACACACACTTTCTCTACCTCTCTCTCACACACAACACACACACACAGACACACACTTTCTCTACCTCTCTCTCACACACAGACACACACACACAGACACACACTTTCTCTACCTCTCTCTCACACACACACACACACACACAGACACACACTTTCTCTACCTCTCTCACACACACACACACACACACAGACACACACTTTCTCTACCTCTCTCTCACACACACACACACAGACACACACTTTCTCTACCTCTCTCTCACACACAGACACACACACACAGACACACACTTTCTCTACCTCTCTCTCACACACACAGACACACACTTTCTCTACCTCTCTCTCACACACACAGACACACACTTTCTCTACCTCTCTCTCACACACAACACACACACACAGACACACACTTTCTCTACCTCTCTCTCACACACAGACACACACACACAGACACACACTTTCTCTACCTCTCTCTCACAACACACACAGACACACACTTTCTCTACCTCTCTCTCACACACAGCACACACACACAGACACACACTTTCTCTACCTCTCTCACACACACAGACACACACACACAGACACACACTTTCTCTACCTCTCTCTCACACAGACACACACACACAGACACACACTTTCTCTACCTCTCTCTCACACAGACACACACACACAGACACACACTTTCTCTACCTCTCTCTCACACACACACACACACACAGACACACACTTTCTCTACCTCTCTCACACACACAGACACACACACACAGACACACACTTTCTCTACCTCTCTCTCACACACACAGACACACACACACAGACACACACTTTCTCTACCTCTCTCTCTCACACAGACACACACACACAGACACACACTTTCTCTACCTCTCTCTCACACACAGACACACACACACAGACACACACTTTCTCTACCTCTCTCTCACACACACAGCACACACACACAGACACACACTTTCTCTACCTCTCTCTCACACACACAGACACACACACACAGACACACACTTTCTCTACCTCTCTCTCACACAGACACACACACACAGACACACACTTTCTCTACCTCTCTCTCACACACAGACACACACACACAGACACACACTTTCTCTACCTCTCTCTCACACACAGACACACACACACAGACACACACTTTCTCTACCTCTCTCTCACACACAGACACACACACACAGACACACACTTTCTCTACCTCTCTCTCTCACACAGACACACACACACAGACACACACTTTCTCTACCTCTCTCTCACTCACACACACACAGACACACACTTTCTCTACCTCTCTCACACACACAGACACACACTTTCTCTACCTCTCTCTCACACACAGACACACACACACAGACACACACTTTCTCTACCTCTCTCTCACACACACAGACACACACACACACAGACACACACTTTCTCTACCTCTCTCTCACACACACACAGACACACACACACACAGGCACACACTTTCTCTACCTCTCTCTCACACACAGACACACACTTTCTCTACCTCTCTCTCACACACAGACACACACACACAGACACACACTTTCTCTACCTCTCTCTCACACACACAGACACACACACACAGACACACACTTTCTCTACCTCTCTCACACACACACACAGACACACACAGGCACACACTTTCTCTACCTCTCTCTCACACACACAGACACACACACACACGCGGACACACACTTTCTCTACCTCTCTCACACACACAGACACACACACACACACAGACACACACTTTCTCTACCTCTCTCTCACACACAGACACACACAGGCACACACTTTCTCTACCTCTCTCTCACACACACAGACACACACACACACGCGGACACAC
>NC_092759.1:4009908-4069036 GCF_047496795.1 Chiloscyllium punctatum
AAATTGTCCCATAGTGCCCAGGGATGTGCAGGTTAGGGTGGATTGGCCGTGCTAAATTGTCCCATAGTGCCCAGGGATGTGCAAGTTAGGGTGGATTGGCCGTGCTAAATTGTCCCATAGTGCCCAGGGATGTGCAGGTTAGAGTGGATTGGCCCGTGCTAAATTGTCCCATAGTGCCCAGGGATGTGCAAGTTAGGGTGGATTGGCCGTGCTAAATTGTCCCATAGTGCCCCAGGGATGTGCAGGTTAGGGTGGATTGGCCGTGCTAGATTGTCCCATAGTGTCCAGGGGATGTGCAGGTTAGGGTGGATTGGCCGTGCTAAATTGTCCCATAGTGCCCAGGGATGTGCAGGTTAGGGTGGATTGGCCGTGCTAAATTGTCCCATAGTGCCCAGGGATGTGCAGGTTAGGGTGGATTGGCCGTGCTAAATTGTCCCATAGTGCCCAGGGATGTACAGGTTAGGGTGGATTGGCCGTGCTAAATTGTCCCATAGTGCCCAGGGATGTGCAGGTTAGGGTGGATTGGCCGTGCTAAATTGTCTCATAGTGCCCAGGGATGTGCAGGTTAGGGTGGATTGGCCGTGCTAAATTGTCCCATAGTGCCCAAGGGATGGTACAGGTTAGGGTGGATTTAGCACAGTCTAACCTGCATGTCTTTGGACTGTGAGGGGAGGGGACTATCCCAAGATGGATCTGGAGGGGTGAGATAATGCACTGTCCGGGCCCCTGCTGCCCACCTCTGTCCCTAAAGGACACTCGGAGGGTTCATGGAGCTGCATGCTCCCTCTCCAAGGATACCCGGGCACGAACATCACCAGGGGGGAAGAGGGGCAGGTGGTTGGCAGAGATGACCCAGTGCCTACGGCCCACTGCCTGGGCTTGGGCATCGCCGTCCTGGCTAGGCCCGGGAGCAGACCCTACCCAAAGATCCTCGGCACCGGGTACCCCGAAGGGCAGGAGCGTGGGACTGAAATACGTCCGGGAAAATGACAAAGGACTTTCTCAAATAACTGGAACGGGGAGTGGGGGGCGATTGCACCCAACCAATACACCCACGAAATGGAGGGCTGAGCTTGGGTGCCTATGGACTGGTGTTGGCTGTGATTATGAGGGCTGCTTTGAAATTGCACGTTATAATCTTGTTACGAAATAGCACCTTTCAAACACTCAGCATTTAATACAGTTTAATTGCTCAGTATCTGACTAAGCAGAATGCAGTTATCAGAGCTGATGACACAAATGATTGCAGTGTGCTCTCCCACTAGCGTGGACAATTCTTGTCCTGGTGTGTCAACCATTTTCCAGGTTTGATGGTGGGTTTTTTTTTAAATGCCATAACTGAAGCTGCCTATTCTGACCTCGAACTTGTCTCTCTATTCACTCCTGCAATGGGGGTGTTGTTCGCATTTATTTAATCACCGGGGTGGGGGGTGGGGGTGGGGGTGGGGGGGGGGAGGTGGAGTTCATAGCAAAAGTGAGGACTGCAGATACTGGAGATCAGAGTCTAGATTAGAGTGGGGCTGGAAAGCACAGCAGGTCAGACAGCATCCGAGGAGCAGGAATATCAACGTTTCGGGCAAAAGCCCTTCATCAGGAATTAGTTAATAAGTTAATCAATGGTCAGTAGGTCTCCTGCTTCTAGTCCTTAAATGGAGCTTGAGATTTAAATGTCTCAAGACCTGGCAGTATGCTCCAGTCCCCAAAATGATTTGAAATTCTCACCAAGAACCAAAACGCACTGACAGTGGGTTCTTCTGTTACAGTTACTAGGCTGTGGGTCTGGAGTTACGTGTAGGCCAGACCAGGCAGAGTTCCTTCCCTGAAGGATTTCTGTTTGTATTCCCTGGCGGAACGCACAGACCGTTTAGATTAGATTTAGATTACTTACAGTGTGGAAACAGGCCCTTCGGCCCAACAAGTCCACACCGACCCTCCGAAGTGCAACCCACCCATTCCCCCTACATTTACCCCTGACTAATGTACCTAACACTACGGGCAATTTAGCATGGCCAGTTCACCTAACCTGCACATTTTTGGACTGTGGGAGTAAACCGGAGCACCTGGAGGAAACCCACGCAGACACGGGGAGAACGTGCAAACTCCACACAAACAGTTGCCCGAGGGTGGAATTGAACCCGGGTCTCTGGCGCTGTGAGGCAGCCGTGCTAACCACTGTGCCACCGTACCACCCACGGGACCAGCACTTGCTGCCCGTCTCCGAGTTGCAAAAACTGGGGGCAGAAAGTTTGTTTTCTGCATCTGAGGTAACCTGCAACAAGATGTCACCATTTTCAGGTGAGCAGAAATCGCCTCTCGCAAAAGGAATTCCTTTCCCCCGAATGCGATGGAGGCAGAGGCATTGAGTAAATCCAAAGGAGGAGATAGGTCTTCAACAAGTGACAGGTTGAAGGGTCAAGGGGAGGGGGCAGGTGAGTGGAGTTGGGCCCGAAATGGTATCGTATTCAATGGTGGAGCAGCTCGACGGGCTGAATGGCCTGTTCCCGCTCCTAGTTCTGAAGGGGAGCTTGAGATTTAATCTCAATTTGATCGGCTCAACGTGTGCTTCAGTCCCAAAACCATTCTCACCAAGAATCTGAACCCACTGAGAGTCGCCCATCCGAGACGCGGTATCTACAGGAGGGTATAAAGGACACACTAGCTCCACTGGAGAACTCACGGGTGAGATGAAGACGGAAGTTTCGACCTAAATATACAGAATAATTGTCGCAGGGTCATAAATGATGATCTGTACATTCCAGGGCTGATAACGTTCTCACAGGACTCATGTACCCTGAGCACGAGTCACTGAACCTTCAGCTGTTTATGATTTCCAGATCGATTTCAGTTCCGGGAGGGTTTCCTGAATAGCGACAGCCCCGATGGACATGTACCAGCCTCTCTGAGATCCATTAGGGAGTTTGCTGCGGAGAATCTCTCACCTGAACCAAGCCAGCTCTTAAAGTTACAATCCAACAAGAATGCCACTCGCTCTCATCGACCCACAACGGGTACGTTCATGGAGCCAATTGAACCTTACAGCATAGGAAAGAGGCCGTTCGGCCCACAGGCTGCCTGCAACACTACTAATCCCACTTAGATCTGTAGCAGACTATGGGCTTTTGCACCTCATGTGTGTATCTGACACAGAGAGAGTTCCCTCCTGGATCCCAAATGCTCACCAGCCTTTGTCCCTTCAATTCCTCTTTCACCGCTCTACAAATTATTTTTAAATCTATCCCCCACCACCTGACATTCCCTCTTAGTTTTTACAGATGCACCGTAGAAAGCATCCTCTCCAGGTACATCACAGCTTGGGATGGTAACTGCTCTGCCCTGGACTGTAAGACACTGCAGAGAGTAGTGAACACAGCCCAGTCTATCACTAGGCTCCCATCCACTGACTCTGTCTACACTTCCCACTGTCCCAACCAACATCATCAAAGAGCCCTCCCACCCCAGTTATAATCCCCTCCCACCCCCGGTTATAATCCCCCTCCTACCCCGGTTATAGTCCCCTCCCACCCCGGTTATAGTCCCCTCCCAACCCGGTTATAATCCCCCTCCCACCCTGGTTATAACCCCCCCACCCCGGTTATAATCCCCTCCCACCCCGGTTATAGTCCCCTCCCACCCCGGTTATAATCCCCTCCCACCCCGGTTATAATCCCCCTCCCACCCCGGTTATAGTCCCCTCCCACCCTGGTTATAGTCCCCTCCCACCCCGGTTATAATCCCCCTCCCATCCCAGTTATAATCCCCCTCCCACCCCGGTTATAGTCCCCCTCCCACCCCGGTTATAATCCCCCTCCCACTCCGGTTATAGTTCCCTCCCACCCCGGTTATAGATCCCTCCCACCCCGGTTATAGTCCCCCTCCCACTCCGGTTATAGTCCCCTCCTACTCCGGTTATAGTTCCCTCCCACCCCGGTTATAGTCCCCCTCCCACTCTGGTTATAGTCCCCTCCTACTCCGGTTATAGTTCCCTCCCACCCCGGTTATAGTCCCCTCCCACCCCGGTTATAATTCCCCCTCCCATCCCGGTTATAGTCCCCTCCCACCCCGGGTATAATCCCCCTCCCACCCCGGTTATAGTCCCCTCCCACCCCAGTTATAGTCCCCCTCCTACTCCGGTTATAGTTCCCTCCCACCACGGTTACAGTCCCCTCCCACCCCGGTTATAGTCCCCCTCCCACTCCGGTTATAGTCCACTCCCACCCCGGTTACAGTCCCCTCCCACCCCGGTTATAATCCCCCTCCCACCCCGGTTATAATCCCCCTCCCACCCCGGCTACAGTCCCCTCCCTCCCCGGTTATACACACCCACACACATACCAGTACCCCCAAACACACACACACACACAAACCTGTCCCCTCAAACACCCACACACCACCACACCCCCACACACACACAACCAGTCCCCCCAAACACCCAAACCCACACACACACACACACACACCACTCCCCAAACAGCCCTCCCACACACAGACACACAAAACACACACATACACAAACACAAACACACACACTCATACACTCACACAAACACAAACACACACACTCATACACCCACACACACACAAACACACACACTCATACACCCACACACACACACAAATCCAGACTCTTAGACAGTACGCCCACTGATAAACACCCATTTAATGGCCCGTCTGAAAACAGTGCCTCTTGTAGCTCCATCATCTCCAATGACTCTGTTAACCATGTGTGCCATGTGAATGCCTTCATGTGGGATTAACAGGGGACAGTTCCAGATCCTGGTTGGCAGGTTAGTCACTAAGCAGCTTTACCAATGGTTTAGTTGATAGTAGACAGATTAGAGTCTGCACACAGCCCCCATCCAGCCTGCACAGGACCACTCAAAGATCAAACCCACAACGATCTGACCAAGGGGCGACTGAGAGATGGCATTGGCTCATGGGGGGAGGGGTGACCGTGAGGAGGGTGATTGGCTCATGGGGGGAGGGGAAGGGGTGACCGTGAGGAAGGGGATCGGCTGAGGTGGGGGGGGGAGAGATGACCATGAGGAAGGTGATTGGCTGAGGAGGGGGGAGATGACCATGAGGAAGGTGATTTGCTGTTGGAGGGGAGGGGTGACCATGTGGAGGGTGAGTGGCTCGGTGGGGGGGGGGGGGGGGGGGATGACAATGAGGAATGTGATTGGCTTGGGGGGGGGAGAGAGGACCATGAGGAAGGTGATTGGCTGAGGTGGGGGGGGGGGGGGGAGATGACCATGAGGAAGGTGATTTGCTGTTGGAGGGGAGGGGTGACCATGTGGAGGGTGAGTGGCTCGGTGGGGGGGGGGGGGGGGGGGATGACAATGAGGAATGTGATTGGCTTGGGGGGGGGAGAGAGGACCATGAGGAAGGTGATTGGCTGAGGTGGGGGGGGGGGGGGAGATGACCATGAGGAAGGTGATTTGCTGTTGGAGGGGAGGGGTGACCATGTGGAGGGTGAGTGGCTCGGGGGGGGGAGATGACAATGAGGAATGTGATTGGCTGAGGTGGGGGGGGGGGGGGAGAGAGGACCATGAGGAAGGTGATTGGCTGAGGGGGGAGGGAGATGACCATGCGGATGGTGATTGGCTGGGGGGGGGGAATGACCATGCGGATGGTGATTGGCTGGGGGGGGAATGACCATGCGGATGGTGATTGGCTGGGGGGGGAAATGACCATGCGGATGGTGATTGGCTGGGGGCGGAGATGACCATGCGGATGGTGATTGGCTGGGGGGGGGAATGACCATGCGGATGGTGATTGGCTGGGGGGGGGAATGACCATGCGGATGGTGATTGGCTGGGGGGGGAGGGAGATGACCATGCGGATGGTGATTGGCTGAGGGGGGAGGGAGATGACCATGCGGATGGTGATTGGCTGGGGGGGGAATGACCATGCGGATGGTGATTGGCTGGGGGGGGAAATGACCATGCGGATGGTGATTGGCTGGGGGCGGAGATGACCATGCGGATGGTGATTGGCTGGGGGGGGGAATGACCATGCGGATGGTGATTGGCTGTACTGGGCAGCGGGAGGTGGAGGGTTAACCGAAGCCAGTGCTGGTGTTGGTGGGGGTCACAGTGGAGCAGGCTGGCCTGTCCTTTACGACCCGGAAGGGCGGCCCGTGTCCTGGGATGATGATGCTGGCCATCTCCAGCACCCTCCCGCGGTGCTCGGCCTGGAGGGCGGGGGCTTCACTCAGGAGCTGCCAAGCCCCGTCGTCACCCTCCCTCTCGAACAGGTCCCCAGCCACCACCACCGCGCCCTCCCGCGTGCCCCTCACCAGGACGCTCACGTCGCCGGCGCAGTGCCCCGGGCGTGGGGAACACCTCCACCCAGTCATCCACCCGGTACGGCAGGCCTGAGCCCAGCCCCTGGCTGAGGTAGACGTCCCCTCGTCGGCAGAGACGTCGTGAGACACCACGACGGTGGCCTCGGGGAACAGGTTGAGGTTGCCGACGTGGTCCGAGTGGCCGTGGGTGCAGACCACCAGCGAGACGTCCTCAGGCTCCAGGCCGTGGGCCCCCAAGCTCCGCAGGAGGTGGTCCCTGTCCCAGGGGTTGCCGGTGTCCACCAAAACCACATGGCTCCCCTTCAGCAGCGTTATTGTGCCGTCCGCTCTGGTGTTACCGTCACCGTCCGTGTAGGCGTAGCCCTCCTTCAGCACAAACACCGAGTACGGGTCCCCCGGAATGGTCAAGGCGCCGAGGGGCTGAGTCCGTATTGTCGACGCCGTGCTCATGGTGATGGGGACGAACCGTCGGGAACCGGGCCTGTGTCCGAAGCCAATCGGGGGCTGGAAGACAAGAAGGAACGAAAATAAACTCAGCGCTCTGAAGGCCGAACACTTTCGCGTTTGAACGCATGTCGACCTCTTTACTACCCGGCCCCAGGAGCCTGCCGGAATTGATCAAACATTCTAGACAGCCAAGTGTCCACCAGAACCGCCTGCCTTTATCAAGCCTTTGGTGCTAACCGTGGAAACCTGAGACCGCGTGGAAACGTAATGCAGGGGACACACACACCCACACACACACATACACACACACAGAGCCGTACAGCACGGAAACAGACCCTTCGGCAGTCTCTGTGATCAGTAAGGCCATAAGAAACAGGAACAGCAGCAGGCCACTCAGCCCCTTCCAGCCTGCTGCTATATTCATGCAGTCATAGAGATGTACAGCACAGAAACAGACCATTCGGCCCAACTCACCCGTGCCGACCTGATATCCTAACCTAATCTAGTCCCACCTGCCAGCACTTGGCCAATCTCCCTCCAAACCCTTCCAAATCCCTTTAATTTGGGGTTTAGTTTGGGGTTTAATCCAGTTTATTTTGGGGTTTATTTTGTGGTTTACTTTGGGGTTTAATCCAGTTTAATTTGGGGTTTAATTTGGGTTTATTTTAGGGTTAATCTAGTTTATATGGGGTTTATTTTGGGGTTTAATTTGGGTTTATTTTGGGGTTTAATCCAGTTTATATTGGGGGTTAATCCAGTTTATTTTGGGTTTAATCCAGTTTAATTTGGAGTTTAGTTTGGGGTTTAATCCAGTTTATTTTGGGGGTTAATTTGGAGTTTAATCAAGTTTAATTTGGGTTTTATTTTAGGGTTTATTCCAGTTTATTTTGGGGTTTAATCTGTTTAATTTGGGGTTTATTTTGGGAGTTAATCCAGTTTAATGTGGGTTTTATTTTGGGGTTTAATCCAGTTTATTTTGGGGTTTAATCCAGTTTATTTTGGGGTTTAATTTGGGTTTTATTTTGGGGTTTATTCCAGTTTAATGTGGGTTTTATTTTGGGGTTTAATCCAGTTTATTTTGGGTTTTATTTTGAGGTTTATTCCAGTTTAATTGGGTTTTATTTTGGGGGTTTAATCCAGTTTATTTTGGGTTTTATTTTGGGGTTTAATCCAGTTTATTTTGAGGTTTAATTTGGGGTTTAATCCAGTTTATTTTGGGTTTTATTTTGGAGTTTAATCCAGTTTATTTTGAGGTTTATTTTGGAGTTTAATCCAGTTTATTTTGGGTTTTATTTTGGGGTTTGATCCAGTTTAATTTGGGTTTTATTTTGGGGTTTGATCCAGTTTAATTTGGGTTTTATTTTGGAGTTTAATCCAGTTTATTTTGAGGTTTATTTTGGAGTTTAATCCAGTTTATTTTGGGTTTTATTTTGGGGTTTATTCCAGTTTATTTTGAGTTTTATTTTGGGGTTTATTCCAGTTTATTTTGGGTTTTATTTTGGGGTTTATTCAGTTTATTTGAGTTTTATTTTGGGGTTTATTCCAGTTTATTTTGGGTTTTATTTTGGGGGTTTAATCCAGTTTAATTTGGGTTTTATTTTGGGGTTTAATCCATTTTAATTTGGGTTTTATTTTGGGGTTTATTCCAGTTTATTTTGGGTTTTATTTTGGGGTTTAATCCAGTTTATTTTGGGTTTTATTTTGGGGTTTATTTGCAGTTTATTTTGGGGTTTATTCCAGTTTATTTTGGGTTTTATTTTGGGGTTTATTCCAGTTTATTTTGGGTTTTATTTTGGGGGTTTAATCCAGTTTAATTTGGGTTTTATTTTGGGGTTTAATCCATTTTAATTTGGGTTTTATTTGGGGTTTATTCCAGTTTATTTGGGGTTTTATTTTGGGGTTTATTCCAGTTTATTTTGGGTTTTATTTTGGGGTTTAATCCAGTTTATTTTGGGTTTTATTTTGGGGTTTATTCCAGTTTAATTTGGGTTTTATTTTGGGGTTTATTCCAGTTTATTTTGGGTTTTATTTTGGGGTTTTATTCCAGTTTATTTTGGGTTTTATTTTGGGATTTATTCCAGTTTATTTTGGGGTTTATTCCAGTTTATTTTGGGTTTTATTTTGGGGTTTAATCCAGTTTATTTTGGGTTTTATTTTGGGGTTTAATCCAGTTTATTTTGGGTTTTATTTTGGGGTTTATTCCAGTTTATTTTGGGTTTTATTTTGGGGTTTATTGCAGTTTATTTTGGGGTTTATTTCCAGTTTATTTTGGGTTTTATTTTGGGGTTTATTCCAGTTTATTTTGGGTTTTATTTTGGGGTTTATTGCAGTTTATTTTGGGGTTTATTCCAGTTTATTTTGGGTTTTATTTTGGGGTTTATTGCAGTTTATTTTGGGGTTTATTCCAGTTTATTTTGGGTTTTATTTTGGGGTTTAATCCAGTTTATTTTGGGTTTTATTTTGGGGTTTATTCCAGTTTATTTTGGGTTTTATTTTGGGGTTTAATCCAGTTTATTTTGGGGTTTATTCCAGTTTATTTTGGGTTTTATTTTGGGGTTTAATCCAGTTTATTTTGGGGTTTATTCCAGTTTATTTTGGGGTTTATTCCAGTTTATTTTGGGGTTTATTCCAGTTTATTTTGGGGTTTATTCCAGTTTATTTTGGGTTTTATTTTGGGGTTTATTGCAGTTTATTTTGGGGTTTATTCAGTTTATTTTGGGTTTATATTTGGGGTTTATTCCAGTTTATTTTGGGTTTTATTTTGGGGTTTATTCCAGTTTATTTTGGGTTTTATTTTGGGGTTTATTGCAGTTTATTTTGGGGTTTATTCCAGTTTATTTTGGGTTTTATTTTGGGGTTTATTCCAGTTTATTTTGGGGTTTATTCCAGTTTATTTTGGGGTTTATTCCAGTTTATTTTGGGTTTTATTTTGGGGTTTAATCCAGTTTATTTTGGGTTTTATTTTGGGGTTTATTCCAGTTTATTTTGGGTTTTATTTTGGGGTTTATTCCAGTTTAATTTGGGTTTTATTTTGAGGTTTAATCCAGTTTAATTTGGGTTTTATTTTGAGGTTTAATCCAGTTTAATTTGGGTTTTATTTTGAGGTTTAATCCAGTTTATTTTGGGGTTTATTCCAGTTTATTTTGGGGTTTATTCCCTGATGTCCCCTTCCCTCCCTCCAAAGGCCTGAAGCCAAATCTCTGAACCAAGGACAATGCCCAATGAGAGCCCGACCCCTGACCCCTGACCCCCGACCCCCTCCCCGGACTGACCTGAAGCGCAGGCCCCAAGCCTCCGGCTCCGGCTCCAAAAATGGCGCTGCAAAAAACAAATCTGCCCGACCACCTCACCCAGCCCCGGGACCGAGGGCGCTGAACCAAGAAACAAACCTCTCCTATTAAATAATCAGGTTGCAGCGCCCCACCGCTGTCCAGTGGCAATGGCCCAAACTTTAGGGTGTTTGTTTCAAGTTTGGCTTTGAGCAGAACAATAGCATTTACTTTTTTTTCCCAGTGACCTTGAATCTCCTAATTTTTTTTCGTGTTAACCCCCACACTACCGTCTAACTGTGGCAGTGTTTATTTTTTTCCCCCCCAGCACCCATGTTGTGTGTGTGTAGGTGTGAGACACAGTGAGAGACACAAGGGGCACGAATCTTTATTCGATTTCCACCACCAGGAAGATAGGAAAAAAACCAAGTGGCCAGTGACAAGCACTGCCCTTCACATCAAAGGGCAGTGCTGTGTGATCAAACAGTGAAGGGGAGGGCAGGGATTAAATCAATACAGAGTTGGAGGGGGAAATAATACACTCCACTCCATGCGGCGCCCCACCTCTCCCTGAACGACTCCAGGGTGTTGGTGGACACCGCGTGCTCCTTCTCCCAAGGGACACCCGGGCTCTAACGCAAACAACGACCGCATTTATTGATCACAGATTGATCTACCAGCCGTGCAGAGGGCCTAGCGAGACACAGACCTAATACTGAAACCCCATAATGGTGACAGGATGGGGTTGGGGGCAGAAACCTTTAAAATTATAACAGGGCGACACAGAGACAAACACAGGAGCAGCCGAAAACCAGCTGCTGGAAAAGTTCAGCAGGGTCTGGCAGTGTCTGTGAGAGAGAAGTTTAAAAAAATCACACAACACCAGGGTTATAGTCCAACAGGTTTATTTGGAAGCACTAGCTTTCGGAGCGCTGCTCCTTCGTCAGGTGGTTGTGGAGAATAAGATCGTAAGACACAGCAAAAGTTTACAGTGTGATGTAACTGAAATTATATATTGAAAGAGACCTGGATTATTTGTTAAATTTCTCATCTTTTACAATGACCATGTTAGTTTTAGTTCTTTCCCAGAACTTTCTTAAAATTAACATTCTCGAGTGAACTTTAACAATAGGTGCCATGTCGGCCCAGATAATGTATTGAAGGTGTGAGCTTCCCTGTGTGAGGCTGTCTGTGCCCCAATGGTCAGACTGATTCTAACCTAAAAAAGGGATTTACAGAATCTTACATAGATTCATGCAGATTTTGAGCAAAATAAAATGTAACTCTGCAATACAAATTCAACCCACAAACTTATATGTGTGTGTGTGTGTGTGGGGGGGGGGGGGGGGGGGGTGTCTGAATGTCTGTGAGAGAGTGTGTGTATGTGTGTGAGTGTGGGTGTAAAGGGGTATAGGGTGTGGGTGTCAAGAGTGTGGTGCTGGAAAAGCACAGCAGGTCAGGCAGCATCCGAGGAGCAGGAGGATCGACGTTTCAGGCATAAGCCCTCCATCAGGCATAAGGCTTGTGGGTTGGGGTTGAGAATTAAATGGGAGGGGTGTGGGGTTGGGGGGAGGTAGCTGGGAAAGTGATAGGTGAGGGAGAAGGTGATAGGTTAGAGGGAGCAGTGATGGAGGGGCCCGGAGGGTGGTGCCGAGTTGGAGGCTTGGGACTGGGATAATGTGGGGGGAGGGGAAATGAGGAAGCTGCTGAAACCCACATTTATCCTGTGTGGTTGCAGGAATATGAGGCGTTCCTTCTCCAGGCATCGGGTAGGAATGGTTTGGCAGTGGAGGAGTAGGCCTAGGACCTGCATATCCTTGACGGAGTGGGAGTGGGAGTTGAAGTGTTCAGCCACGGGGCGGTGGGGTTGGTGGGAGCAGGTGTCTCTGAAACGATCACAAGAAGGCAACCTGTCTCTCCGATGTAGAGGAGACTTTGAGCATATGAGAGAGAGCTTGTGTATGAGAGAGTGTCCACGTGAGTGTATGGGTTTGTAGGAGTGTGTGTGTTTGTGTGTGTGTGTGTGTGAATGAGAGAGAGAATGTGTAGTGCAATGGGGTCTCCTGTAGTGTGACATGAACCCAAGGTCCCAGTTGAGGCCATCCCCATGGATACCGACCTTGGCTCTCAGCCTCTGCTCGGCCATTTTGCTTTGTTTGCCTGTGGAGAGAGAGAACAGAGTTAATGTTTCGGGTCCGGTGACCCTTCCTCGGAACCTGACCCGAAACGTTCACTCTGATTTCTCTCCACAGACGTTGCCAGACAACGCTGAGCTTTTCCAGCGATTTCTGGTTTTGTCTCTGATTTACAGCATCTGCAGCTCTCTCGGTTTTTTACTTTTTGGAAACGCAGAGGAAGGATGCTCCCGACGGGTTGGGGGAGTCCAGAAACAGGGAGAGGGTGGGGGTCACAGTCTTCAGGACCGAGATGAGGAGAAATGTCTTCACCTGAAGAGTGTGGAAAATTTTGTTGCTCTGGGGGACACAGTTTCAAATCCTGCCAGGGTAGATGGTAGAATTTAGTAAAAAATCTGGAATTAAGAGTCTAAGGATGACCGTGAATCAATTGTTGGAAAAACCCCATCTGGTTCACTGATGTCCTTACCTGGTCGGGCCTACACATAACTCCAGACCCAATGTGATTTGACCCTTAACAGCCCACCGGTCAATGGGGGAATGGGCAACAAATGCTGGGCCCGGCCCGGGACACCCAAACCCCATGGATGAATTAAAATAAAAATTCTCTACCACAGAAAGTGGGTGAGATCAAAACACTGAATGTCTTCAGGAAGGAGGCTAACACAGCGCTCAGAGCTAAAGGGTGTAGGGGAGAAAGCTGAGGTAGGGGACTGAGTTGGATGATCATCTTGTGGCATGGGGTAGTAATGTCCCTCGTCTCTAGCCCAGGAGGCCTGTGTTCAAGGTCCATTTGGTGCTCCAGAGGTGTGTCTGAACAGACTGATTGAAAAAAGATCAACTTCGAGATGCTGTTGTTACTTTCACAAATAAACAGTGTGAAACTACCATGGATTCAAGAGGTTATTTTGTCTTTTTTCTTGAAGAATGGTTTTAAGACAGAGATACAGAGCTGTCTACTTGAATCCAGTAAAGTAAACAGCTTGTGAGGCCTTGGGATTTTGTTTTTAGAAGCTGGAACAATAGAAGCAGCCTGAATGGGTGGGGTCAAGCTCTCCCAGAACCTGGATATTTTAGCTTCAGTTTTTCAGTGGCAGTTGCTGGGGTCTTGGAAGGTTTGGGAGCTGCAGCACATCTCTCCCTGCTCCTCTCTCTTTCTCTCCCTCTCCCTCTCAGAGATTCCTCTTGATGGTTTTCCTCCTGGACTAGAGAATTGCCTGTGTGACAATCTATTTTACTGAATTTGCCATTGCCAAGGATGCATTTTTGGGATGTTACTCTATTGGAACAGGTACTGTTTCGTCATTAAATCAGACCCCATTGCATCATGGTAGCCCACAAACCTACCAACACACTTAAACAGCGACTAATGAACCTAAAGGATCTATTAGATACTTCAAGCAAAACTAACATCATTTATAAATTGCCATGCAAGAACAGTAAAAAGACACTAAATTGGACAAATAAGCAGGAAACTTGCCAGCAGGGTACACAAACGCCAACTGGCCACAAAAGACACAATCCACTATCACTAGTTTCCATACATACAGACAAAGAAGGACACCACTTTCACCAGGACAACACCCACATCCTAGGACAGGTGAAACAAAGACATGAACGAGAATTCTTCGAGGCATGGCATTCTAACCAGAACTCCATCAATAAGCAGATCGATTTAGACCCTATCAACCTTCGCTTGAAAAAAAACAGAAATGACATCACACACCTTAAGAAACTAAGACCTATAAATAGAGAGGCGGGATATACCACCAGCACTTCACCAGAGACTCTCACTGACGATGTTACCTAATCATGGTGACGAAACATCTGAAAATCAACCCTCCAGCTCAGCGAGCTAAGTTACAGGCTTAGCTACAAATCTTCTGTAGCTACAAAGTTATTCTGTTAACTTTTCCAACAGTTTGTTTCCATGTATATATCTCTATGACTCTATGTGCAGGCCAGGTGAATTGGCCATGCTAAATTGCCCATACTGTTAGGTGCATTAGTTTGGGTGAGTTGCTCTTCGGAGGGTCGGTGTGGACTTGTTAGGCTGAAGGGCCTGTTTCCACACTATTGGGAATCTAATCTAATTTTAAAAGAATACTGGAGGTCACAGCGGGTCAGGCAGCATCCGTGGACAGAGAGCAAGCTAACGTTTCGATTCCAGATGAGTCTTCAACTGTTTTCAGTTTCTGAGCAGGATGTGGTTATGTTCCCTGGAGCGTCAGAGGCACCGTCTTGAGTGTGGAGAAGGCAGGGAGACTGAATTCAAGAGAGAATTGGATTAGTGACTGAATCGGAAGATGGTGCAGGGCAGTGGGGTGGAAGGAGAGCAAATCATTCCCGTCCAGTTCCAGGAGGGAAAATGGACTAAATGATCTGCTGTTCTGGATTGTGACTTTCCAGGGCTCAGCCCCATCAAACTCAGGGCCTGGACACAAAGCAGACTGTACACAGGGGCAGTGGAGTTGAGTTTGGGGCCAGTGCAGATACAGCTGCCTCGGTGCCATTTGCATCGGCAGGGACTTGTGGGTGTCAGAGGAGGCACGATACAGCCAAAGATGGGCAGCACTCGCTCACAGCAGCTGCAACAGCGAAGGGGACTTATGCCTGGTCACCACGGCCATGACAGAACATTTTACAAGGAGGAGTGTAAAACTGGACACTGTTACTTCACATTTCTGCTTTTATATTCTACACTTTGGTTTACTTTAAGATGGGGCCAGAGTAGTAGTGACACCATCCAATACAAAATACACCTGACAATAAATCAATCAAACCAAATAGATAGGGTGAACAGCAAAGGCTTTTTCCCCCTAGGGTGGGGCAAGTTCAAAATTAGGGAGCATAATTTTGAGGGGAGAAAGATTTAAACAGGACACAAAGGGCAACTTTTTTTCAAAACACAGTGGTTCGTGTGTGGAATGAACTTCCTGAGGATGCGGGTAAGGTTACAACATTTAAAAGACATTTAGATAAGTTCATGACTAGGAAAGGTTTGGAGGGATATGGGTCAAGATTAGAGTGATGCTGGAAAAGCACAGCAGGTCAGGCAGCATCTGAGGAGCAGGAGAATCGACGTTTCGGGCAAAAGCCCTTCATTAAGAATACTGCTCTATTCCTGATGAAGGGCTTTTGCCTGAGAACGTCGATTCTCCTGCTCCTCGGATGCTGCCTGACCTGCTGTGCTTTTCCAGCACCACTCTAATCCAGAATTTGGTTTCCAGCATCTGCCATCTTCACTTTCACCTCGGAGGGATATGGGCCAGGAGCATGCAGGTGGGATTGGTTCGGGATTATGGTCAGCATGGACTGGTTGGGCCGAAGGGTCTGTTTCCGCGCTGGATGACTCCAAACCTCTCGGGCAGCAAACATATACTTCGCAGTTAGTGGGTAAGGTAGGGTTGTCACTTGGCTTTCAAAATGGAACTGGATAAACACTTGAAGGAGGGGGAGTTGCTGGGATAGAGGGAAGAGGAGGATTATAAATGGATGGCTCTTCGAGCAAGAGGTCATAGTTTCAGAGTAAGGGGGCAGCAGATTTCAAACAGAGGAGGAGGATTTATTTCTCTCAAAGACTCACAAAGCCATGGAATTACACACACTCAGGGAATCGATCCCAGGTCCCTGGCACGGTGAGGCAGCAGTGTGATCCACTGAGTCACCCAATCTTTGAAATATTTGAATCAAAGGGAATCCAGATGCAAGACACAATGTAGTCTGAAAATGATCCTTTATTAATCTGTTACATATTGAAGTACAAAACACATTCAAAATGAAGCAAATATAAATTTCAGGTGTATATGGAGGCAGGTGACTATAAAAGTAGGCACTTACATGTGGATTGAGAACGGGCTCATCTGAGGTAGCAGAAACTGTGGCAGTGACTAATTAGACAAACACGGCCGACATTAACTCAATGTGAGCACTTTGTTTTGAAGACAGGATGTGGGAGGAGGACACAGTTACTGCTAGATTTGAGATATTTACCCCTTACCGACCTGGCTGCTCCTTCGTGAAGACCTGTGTGTGTGGGCGTGGGTGTAAGATCCCTCAGAAAGTGTGTGTCTCGGAATAGAAGGAAAACAAAAGTCAGGGGGCGTTTGCTAACACACCGATTCCCCGGGACAGTGAGCTCTGGGTCAGGAATGACCATACAGCACGATCTTCAATGTTCCTTTAGTCAGGGTAGGGCACCAGGGAAATCTATGTCCACGCAGCACCCTCAGGCTAAGTTAGTGAGCTCCTCTCTGTTTCAGTTGGGAACTTAATCACTTGGTCAAGCTCATCGACAGTGGGCCCAGCAGTGGAGAGAGGGCACCTGAGAGCAGCGAGTTTGTGGTCGGGTACAAGTGAGACGGTGGAGGGCTGGAGGTGTAGGTGTTGTTGGGTGTGGTACAGGTGAGACAGTGGAGGGCTGGAGGTCTAGGTGTTGTTGGGTGTGGTACAGGTGAGACGGTGGAGGGCTGGAGGTCTAGGTGTTGTTGGTGTGTCCGGTACAGGTGAGACGGTGGAGAGCTGGAGGTGTAGGTGTTGTTGGGTGTGGTACAGGTGAGACGGTGGAGGGCTGGAGGTGTAGGTGTTGTTGGGTGTGGTACAGGTGAGACGGTGGAGGGCTGGAGGTGTAGGTGTTGTTGGTGGGTCCAGTACAGGTGAGACGGTGGAGGGCTGGAGGTGTAGGTGTTGTTGGTGGGTCTGGTACAGGTGAGACGGTGGAAGGCTGGAGCTGTAGGTGTTGTTGGGTGTGGTACAGGTGAGACGGTGGAGGGCTGGAGGTGTAGGTGTTGTTGGTGGGTCCGGTACAGGTGAGACGGTGGAAGGCTGGAGCTGTAGGTGTTGTTGGGTGTGGTACAGGTGAGATGGTGGAGGGCTGGAGGTGTAGGTGTTGGTGGGTCTGGTACAGGTGAGACGGTGGAGAGCTGGCGGTCTAGGTGTTGTTGGTGGGTCCGGTACAGGTGAGATGGTGGAGGGCTGGAGCTGTAGGTGTTGTTGGGTGTGGTACAGGTGAGACGGTGGCGGGCTGGAGGTGTAGGTGTTGTTGGTGGGTCCAGTACAGGTGAGACGGTGGAGAGCTGGAGGTCTAGGTGTTGTTGGGTGTGGTACAGGTGAGACGGTGGAGGTGTAGGTGTTGTTGGGTGTGGTACAGGTGAGACGGTGGAGGGCTGGAGGTGTAGGTGTTGTTGGTGGGTCCAGTACAGGTGAGACGGTGGAGGGCTGGAGGTGTAGGTGTTGTTGGTGGGTCTGGTACAGGTGAGACGGTGGAAGGCTGGAGCTGTAGGTGTTGTTGGGTGTGGTACAGGTGAGACGGTGGAGGGCTGGAGGTGTAGGTGTTGTTGGTGGGTCCGGTACAGGTGAGACGGTGGAAGGCTGGAGCTGTAGGTGTTGTTGGGTGTGGTACAGGTGAGATGGTGGAGGGCTGGAGGTGTAGGTGTTGGTGGGTCTGGTACAGGTGAGACGGTGGAGAGCTGGCGGTCTAGGTGTTGTTGGTGGGTCCGGTACAGGTGAGATGGTGGAGGGCTGGAGCTGTAGGTGTTGTTGGGTGTGGTACAGGTGAGACGGTGGCGGGCTGGAGGTGTAGGTGTTGTTGGTGGGTCCAGTACAGGTGAGACGGTGGAGAGCTGGAGGTCTAGGTGTTCTTGGTGGGTCCGGTACAGATGAGACGGTGGAGGGCTGGAGGTGTAGGTGTTGTTGGTGGGTCCGGTACAGGTGAGACGGTGGAGGGCTGGAGGTGTAGGTGTTGTTGGTGTGTCCGGTACAGGTGAGACGGTGGAGGGCTGGAGGTGTAGGTGTTGTTGGTGTGTCCGGTACAGGTGAGACGGTGGAGGGCTGGAGGTCTAGGTGTTGTTGGGTGTGGTACAGGTGAGACGGTGGAGGGCTGGAGGTGTAGGTGTTGTTGGTGGGTCCAGTACAGGTGAGACGGTGGAGAGCTGGAGGTCTAGGTGTTGTTGGTGGGTCCGGTACAGGTGAGACGGTGGAGAGCTGGAGGTGTAGGTGTTGTTGGTGGGTCCGGTACAGGTGAGACGGTGGAGGGCTGGAGGTGTAGGTGTTGTTGGTGTGTCCGGTACAGGTGAGACGGTGGAGGGCTGGAGGTGTAGGTGTTGTTGGTGTGTCCGGTACAGGTGAGACGGTGGAGGGCTGGAGGTGTAGGTGTTGTTAGTGGGTCCGGTACAGGTGAGACAGTGGAGGGCTGGAGGTGTAGGTGTTGTTGGTGGGTCCGGTACAGGTGAGATGGTGGAGAGCTGGAGGTGTAGGTGTTGTTGGTGGGTCCGGTACAGGTGAGACGGTGGAGAGCTGGAGGTGTAGGTGTTGTTGGTGGGTCTGGTACAGGTGAGATGGTGGAGAGCTGGAGGTGTAGGTGTTGTTGGTGGGTCCGGTACAGGTGAGACGGTGGAGAGCTGGAGGTGTAGGTGTTGTTGGTGGGTCTGGTACAGGTGAGATGGTGGAGAGCTGGAGGTGTAGGTGTTGTTGGTGGGTCCGGTACAGGTGAGACGGTGGAGGCTGCAGGATGATGGTGATGATATAAAAGAAAGAATCTACCTTTTTTACCTTATCAACCATTCAAAATGTCAAGGAGAAAGGGAAGGACTGCAGATCAGAGTCGAGAGTGTGGTGCTGGAAAAGCACAGCAATTCAGGCAGTGTCTGAGGAGCAGGAGGATCGACGTTTCAGGCCTAAACCCTTGGTCAAGAATGAGGCTGATGGTCTGGGGCTGAGAGAGAAATGGTCGTGGGGTGAGGGTGAGGGGAGACAGTTGGGAAAGTGATAGGTGAGGGAGAAGGTGATAGGTCAGGGGGGGGGGGAATGATGGTCAGGAGGGCGGTGTCGTGTTGGAGGATTTGGACTGGCATAACGTGGAGGGGAGGGGGAAATGAGGAAGCTGCTGAAATCCACATGGATCCTGTGTGGTTGCGGGGTCCCAAGGCAGAATATGAGGCGTTCCTCCTCCAGGTGTCGTCGGGTGGTAAGGGTTTGGTGGTGGAGGAGGCCCAGGACCTGCAGGACCTTAACGGACAGGGAGTTGGGTGCAGGTGTCAAAATGGCGCCAGACTGTGGCAGTGTTGAAACCTTTCACTGCTTTTATTCACCGGAAAACGGAAGCGACAATGAACCATTCAATTCCAGTTTGCAACAAAATCAGTGGGATCCGAAACAGGTGGTGGTTCATGAGGCAGGTCAGTGTCACTCTTACTGGTCTAACAAACCAAATTCAGCCCCAACACCAAACTCACGGTAAACTGTGGTGGTTCCCACCCTTCTGTATGGCTCTGAGCTGGGGACTGTCTACAGCAGGGACTCAAGGTGCTGGAGTGGTCCTGCCAACTCTACCTGCACACGATCCTGGAAATCCACTGAGAAGACAGACACACCCACCCCAGCCTCCTCGACTCGGCCAACATCCCCAGCATCGAGGCACTGACCCTCCCCCCCCCCCCCCCCGCGGCCTCCCCTCCTTGATCGACAGCGCTGGGCTGGGCACGTCACCCGTATGACTGACACGAGACTCCCCCCAGCAGGTCCTCTCCTCCCAGCTCCAGCTGGACAGAGGAAGCACCTGAGGGACACCCTCCAGGCAGCACTGGCCAAGTGCAGAATTCCCACAGCCACTCAGGAATCGGTGACTCCAAGACCGTCCGGAGTGAGGGAGGAGCAGCCAGGAAGGCGTCCTGCACCTTCAGACGTGCCATTGGGAATTAGCGGAAACAGTGGAAGGAACACGCTGTCACCCACCCACCCCCTTCCCATAACCACCACCTGCCCCCCCAGTGTAACAGGGCCTGCGATAACTCCATCAGTGTGTACAGCCACCTACAGACTCACTCTGAGAGGGGAAGACAGTTATTCTCATCCACGACGAAAAATCAAAATAGAGCCTTGGGAAAAGTTGATGGGTGGAGAGATTAGATTAGATTAGATTACAGTGCGGATCTGGGAGTGCAGGTCCATTGTACCCTGAAGGTTGCTGCACAGGTGGATAGAGTGGTCAAGAAGGCATATGGTATGCTTGCCTTCATCGGACGGGGTATTGAGTACAAGAGCTGGCAGGTCATGTTAACATTGTACAAGATATTCATCCGGCTGCATTTAGAATACTGTGCACAGTTCTGTTCACCTCATTACCAAAGGATGTGGACACATTGGAGGGGGTGTAGGGAAGGTTTACGAGGAAGTTGCCTGGTATGGAAGGTGCTAGCAATGAAGAGAGGTTGAGTAGGTTGGGTTTATTTTCATTAGAAAAAAGGAGATTGAGGGGGGGACCTGATTGAGGTTTATAAAATCATGAAGGGTATAGACAGGGTGGATAGAGATAAGCTTTTTCCCAGGGTGAGGGATTCAATAACAAGAGGCTACGTGTTCAAGGTGAGAGGATAGAAGTTTAAGGGGGATACACGTGGAAAGTATTTTACACAGAGGGTGGTAGGTGCCTGGAAGGCGCTGCCAGCAAAGGTGGTAGAGGCAGGCACGGTAGATTCATTTAAGGTGCGTCAGGACAGATACAGGAGTAGGTGGGGAGCAGAGGGATACAGATCCTTAGGAATTGGGCGATAGGTTTAGACAGTGGATTTGGATTGGCTGTTCCTGGGCTGTAAATTTTCTTTGTCCTTCATAAAAAGCCTGGGCATATGAGGTATGTCAGGGGAGAGCAGTCTTTCCACAAATGCATTCCAATCGCTAGAATGGAACAGTGCAGTTGTGTCTTCCTGCTCCTGGCCGACCAGGGATTCAGACAGAGCAGGGTCAGAGGGGTGTTGTCTCTCCCGTCAGAGACAGGCTCAACCAGTCGACTCGGAGGCAAAGGGGTCGACTCGGAGGCAAAGGGGTTGGCTCACCTTTGGAGGAGAAGTCTGGCAGCTGGAATCATTGGAGCTTTAGCAATATGAGGGGAGTGATCGTCCTGAAACACGAGACACTGAGCGGGTTTGACAGGGTGGTGGCGGCAGTGGGGGCAACTCCGGCCGGGGGAAGTGACGGAGAACTGGGGAGCACAGGGCCTTCTGTTTAAGACCGAGAGGAGGAGGAGGAACTTTGCCCCTCAGAGGGTCATTAGTGTTTGGAATTCTCCCTCTCCCAGAGAGCAGTGGAGGATGGCTCAGTGAATAGACTCACGGCTATGTTAGAGAGATGCTGGGTTAACGAGTGTCAGCGTGTGGTCATGACAGGGCCGAGGCAGCAAAGCGAGGTCACGGCCACATTCAGATCAGACGTGGCTCTTACTGAACCACAGAGCAGGCTCAAGGGGGTTGAACAAGCTCACACTGCTTCCGTTGTGCGGATGGACTGAGAGGAGGGAGATTTAAGTATCTTTCTCCCCCATCTCCCCGAAAGGCAGAGTCAGTGATGGCTGAGCGACCCTTTCTCCCTAATCCTGAAGACATTTCCAAAAAGAGGAGATTTTTGTTTTTTGAGCGAGTGCCCCACAGGCTAAACCACCTGGGGAGAGCTGACATCGAGGTTAACAGACAAACCCTGCTGCAATGCAGCTGACTGCTGTGTTCATTAATCTCAACACTCGGCCAACGTCAAATGGTACAACTTGGTAAAATCATAAAAACGCAAAGACTAAAGGGCTGCTGACAGACTCAGAGCAACCTGTCTTGGTCAGAGGCTGGGAATCCTGCAGTGAGTAACTACCCTCCTGAATCCCCCGAAGCCTGTCCCACCATCAAGAAGGTATAGGTCAGTGAGGAATACCCCCCACTTGCCCCTGGATGGGGGAAGCTCGACACCATCCAGGGACAAAGCAACCCCCGCTTGAATGACATCGTATCCCCCTCCCTCCCCCCACCGGCGCTCAGGAGCAGCGGTGTGTACCATCTACAAGATGCAATTCATCAAAGATCCTCAGGCAGCACCTTCCAAACCCACGGCTGTTTCCATCGAGAGGGACGAGGGCAGCAGCTACACGGGAACGCCACCCTGCTGCAAGTTCCCCTCTGCGCCACTCACCGTCCTGACTCGGAAAGATATCGGCCGCTCTCTCAACGTCTCCGGGTCAGAATCCTGACGCTGTGGGTCTACCTACAGCAGGTGGACTGCAGCGGTTCAAGAAGGCAGCTCACCCCCACCTTCTCAAGGGGGGCAACTAGGGACAGGGAAATAAATCATGGGCCCGGCCAGTGACGCCCGCATCTCGTGAGAGAATTAAAAAGATGTTCATTCCTCACAATTGGGTCAAGTGCTGGCAAATGGGACTGGATTAATTTAGGACATCTGGTCAGCATGGACAAGTTGGACAGAAGGGTCTGTTTCTGTGCTGTATGACTACGTGGACCAGCAGCTACAATTGCAAGTTGAAAGAGGCAGATTCCTAAGGCATGGTTCTTCAGCAACACTACAGAGCTTCTTAACGACGGTATCATTTCATCGGAGAGAAGATAAACCAGCTGTGGTCTGACATCGATGTTATTAGTAGGACAGGAAGCTGCACACTCTTCTCTCCCAGCCCTTTACAGACTCGGCTGGGGGGTTTTTGGTCAATCCAGTCCAATCCTCTTCACAGTGCTGTTTGTGAAAGTTTCCTTGCCCATTGCACTTGTGGTTTGCTCCATTGGGTGGTGGTTGCCACTTGAATACAGTTGGTCAGAAATTTACACACTTGCTCTTGAGTGATGCGTTACAGCTAACAAGAAATGGATCAGGCCCACAGCCCAGCGAGGGGGGGGGGGGGGGTGCCGACACAGAGAAACCCTGAGGTTAAACCTCTCAGGTTCAAATCCAACTTCCCCCCCCCCCCCCCCCCAACCCACACTCCCTCCTCCCACACCATTCCCTTTTGGGAAGTGAAAGTGAGTCTCAGGGACGGTGACCGCACGACAACCATCAGCGATTCTCACCTTGTTCCGTTAGGTCCTTCAAGGGGAATGAACACTGACACCTTTTACCGCTTCTCGCCGACACATGACTCCAGACCCACAGCCACATGGAAATGAAGGACAGGCAACAGATCCTGGCCTTTCCAACCACACCCATGGAGGAATCTTTGAAAAAAAATGGTTAATTTGCAAGTTCCCTCAACAGCAGCCGCTCTCCACCACCTTCCCAAGTGAGGGGGCGTGCTTGCTGCTAATTCGGAGAGTGAAGTTCAATTGAAAACGAGGATTTAGGACTGAGCTCCTGTTATCTGACCGAAAACCATAATGGGTTCGCTGAGTGCGGGTGGATAGACATCCTGCTGATTTGAAGTTTAATCAGAGAATTAACCACAGAGTCCTGACTCAGTGGAAGCAGGCCATTTGGCCCACTGAGTAAACACCAACAAGCATCCCAACGAGACCCCACCCTCCCCATCCCCGGGGCACTGTGGGACAATCCAGCACGGCCAATCCACCCTAACCTGCACATCCCTGAACACTATGGGACAATTTAGCACGGCCAATCCACCCTAACCTGCACATCCCTGGGCACTATGGGACAATTCAGCACGGCCAATCCACCCTAACCTGCACATCCCTGGGCACTATGGGACAATTTAGCACGGCCAATCCACCCTAACCTGCACATCCCTGAACACTATGGGACAATTTAGCACGGCCAATCCACCCTAACCTGCACATCCCTGGGCACGATGGGACAATTTAGCACGGCCAATCCACCCTAACCTGCACATCCCTGGGTACTATGGGTCAATTGAGCACGGCCAATCCACCCTAACCTGCACATCTTTGGACTGTGGGAGGAAACCAGAGCACCCGGAGGAAACCCACGCAGACATGGGGAGAATGTACAAACTCCACACAGTCACCCGAGACAGGAATCGCACCTGGGCCCTGGTGCCATGAGGCAGCAGAGCTAACCACTGAACCACTGAGCTGCACACTTGTTGAGGATTCCCTCTCAGGTTCAAATCCAACCACCCCAACCTCTCTTCCCTTACAATTTCCTTTCGAGATTTGAAAGTGAGTCTCAGGGACGATGACTCCAGACGCACAGCGACATAGAAATGAAGGACAGCAACAGATCCTGGCCTTTCCAACCACACCCATGCAAGAATCGATGAAAAGAGGTTAAGTCGCAAGTTCCGTCAACAGCAGCCACTCTCCACCACCTTCCCAAGTGAGGGGGCGTGCTTGCTGCTAATTCGGAGAGTGAAGCTCAATTGAAAACAGGGGTTTAGGACTGAACTCCTGTTAGCGACCGGAAACTGGGTGTGGGTTCAGGGAGAATGTGCAAACTCCACACAGACAGTTGCCTGACAGTGGAACTGAACCCGGTGTGCCTGATGCCGTGAGGCAGCAGTGCTAACCATTGAGCCACCGGGCCATTCCGGGTGTACTCTGAAGAGGAGAGGCAGACCACGGAAGTTTCTCTGCACGTGTAGCAGGAAGATCAGGTGATGGGCAGCTCCTGGGGTGGTAGGGAGTGTGAGTGTGTCGGGTTCCTAGTGAAATCCATCCATGGGGGCAGCCCTGGGGAGACGGTTGCTCCCCTCAACGTGAGGAAGCCTGTCAGGTGACAAGAGAGGCGGAGCTGCAGAGGTAGGACAGGTTGGCGTGCGATGCCAGAGGTGCATTGTGTCTGGGACAATCACTGACACGATAACTCTGAAGTCGCTGGCAGAGTGTGATGAGACAGAGACACTACAAATTCTGACAGGGATTGGGGGGCGGGGGGAGGTGGAGTCGTCGGACTCCAAACGTGGGCTCGGCTTTCCGCTCACAGAGGCTGTCTGATTTTTGTTAAGGCCAGCAGTGTGAGGTTTATCAGCTCGGTCCGACCGTACAGTCGGTCTCAGAGCCCGCCCATGTCACAGAACGGACGTGGTCTGGTCTGGGGTAGCAGGAAACCAGGAGGGAATTTGGTGCAGGTCTCCTCGCGGATCGATACGCCCAGCAACCTGGGAGCGTGAGGAAAACCAAGCTGCCAGAATTAAAAGGGACGCTATAGCATCTTTAGCAGCTTCTCAAACTCCACACCAAATTGGAGAGACCCTAACCTGTATTACCAGAGAGGAGGAAAGGACAGGGTCCCCATAAAAAGGAGCGTGCATGGTGTTTAAGTATTAGAAAGATGGGTTATGTGGCAAATTTAAAATCTGATCTGTTCTAGACTAGTGCCCTGTTGTGACCTATAGAGACAGAACAATACTTGACCTTCTGTAGGCCCGAGAGTCAGGGTTCAAAGTTACGCCTTGCTTCCACACCCTTGGAATAATAGATATTGGAGACTGCCGAGTATAAAACTGATAGCCTTTCCCATTACCATAGTTCAGTTTGGCACAGGCACACTTTTCCCAATTCCAGGTGGAGTCCGGGAGGGATTAGCAACACTGCGCGAGGTCAGAGTTCAGCAGCGTCATGATGCCCGGCTTCTTGACGGGTCTCGTCACCCTCCGACCTGTCTCCTTCTCTGGGTTTGCCATCTGCCTGCGCTCCCCGCTCCTTCTCCTCCTCCTCCTCCTCCCGGCTCTTGGCTGCGTCGCCTTTGCGGCCTTTCCACACTTCGGTGAGGCACTCTGCAGACCGGGAGGGAGAGATGGGGACGGTCAAGTGGGGGAATGGTTACGGCAGGCAGTGGGGGATTCGAGGCCTCAGCGTCACAGAGTGTGTGTGTGTGTGTGTGTCTGTGTGTGTTGGGGGGGAAAGAGCTGCCGCCTACAGGCTGACAGCTTCCTGGAGGTTTTAACCGTGTGACTGCAAGTGCACGTTTCCCTCAAAGAGCCTTTTCGATAAGAAACAAATTGCTGGAGAAACTCAGCAGGTCTGGCAGGACGTGCGGCGAGAAAGTGGAGTTAACGTTTTGAGTCCAGCTGTAGAGTCATCCAGCATGGAAACAGACCCTTCAGCCCAACCAGTCTGTGCTAACCACAATCCCAACCTAAACTAGTCCCACCTCCCTGCTCCTGGCCCGTATCCCTCCGAACCTTTCCTATTCACGAACTTATCCAAATGTCTTTTAAATGGTGTATAACTGTCCCCACATCCACCACTTCCTCAGGAAGGTCATTCCACACACAGACCACCCTCTGTGTAAAAGGTTGCCCCTTTTAAAATCTCTCTCCTCTCACCTTAAAAATGTCCCCCTTGTCTTGAAGCCCCCCCCACCCTAGGGAAGACAGCTACCATGAACCCTCTATAGGGTCACCCCCACCAACCTCCTACTCTCCAGTGAAGAAAAGTCCCAGCCTACCCAGCCTCTCTGTATAACCCAAACCCTCCATTCCCTGGTAAATCTCTCCTGAACCCTGTCCAGTTTAATAATATCCTTCCTATAACAGGGCGACCAGAACTGGACACAGTTCTCCAGAAGAGGCCTCACCAATGTCCTGTACAACCTCAACATGACGCCCCAACTCTGAAGGATCACTGGACTCGAAACTTTAACTCTGCTTTCCTCCCACAGACCTGCTGAGTTTTTCCAGCGATCTCTATTTCCGTTTCAGATCTCAGTTCTTTCTAATATTCAAGTCGTTTCTTCTTCATTGCATTGTAAAATAAATTACTTTAAAGCCTCCGAGGAAGTGTCTTCTGGGGTGGCAGGATTGCTCACAACAGCGTCCTAGCCGTGAATCTTGTAACTGCTGGGCACTCCAGGGAGCCTGGGGAGTGGGACTTTCAACTTTACAAGATCACTTTTTAAACTGGGATTTGTGTAAACCTGACAAGTGTGTGGGGAGAGTGACAGTAATCAAGAGCACTTTCCTTTACTATGGGAAGAGGTATTGATGGGGAGAAAAGGGATTGGTATCTTTTTTTTAAAAATCAAAACAGACGCAGTTGTTATAATAATGGCACCATCTCTCCCACACAATCACGAGAACGGCGGTCTCAATTAAACGTTTCCCAGGAGGGTTGGAAGCACCATCGATTGAATGTGGTGGGACATAGAGTCCCTACAGTGTGGAAACAGGCCAACTGACCCAACAAGTCCACAATGACACTCCAAGAGTAACCCAGCCAAACCCATTCTCCTCCCCTATTACTCTACATTTACCCCTAACTAATGCACCTAACCCTCACATCCCTGGGCACTATGGGACAATTTAGCACGGCCAATCCACCCTAACCTGCACATCCCTGGGCACTATGGGACAATTTAGCATGGCCAATCCACCCTAATCTGTACATCCCTGGGCACTATGGGACAGTTTAGCACGGCCAATCCACCCTAACCTGTGCATCTTTTGGACTGTGGGATGAAACTGCAGCTCCCGGAGGAATCCCCCGCAGACACAGGGGAGAATGTGCAAACTTCACACAGACAATCACCCTGGGTCCCTGGCGCTGTGGGGCAGTAGTGTTAACCATCAGAAGACACACTGCTACCATAAATAGGAAGAGGCAGAGCATAAAAGCCATAGGTATGCTAAACCCTTGGCCGAATTACTGGCTCATTCCCAGCAATTGTTATATTTGTATTCAATCTTTGGGCGGACTTGTGGGAGTTTTCGAGGGGCAGACATGGGGTAAGGGAGAGGAGATGCTGGAAGGAAGTGACATGGGGGGGGGGGGGGGAAGGGGCTGGGGATTGTCTGCGTCTACGTCTCCCTCTCCCTCCCACCCTCCGCGCCGGGCTCAAGAAGATCTTGTATCTAGTGGCGGTCTGAGCCAAGGGGTTTAATCCTTTGAGTGGGACGGGCAGGAGCCAGCCACAACTTGCAGCTGACTCTCTGACCTGCGCAGATGAGAACTGAGGGAACTGTATCAGAGGGAGGATTTAGGAGCCCGGACCGAGGAGGGAAGGACGGGGCTGCTTTAAAAACCCAAAACCAAGAAGAAACCTGACCCCGCGGCACAGACTAACCTTGGTTGTTTGTCTCCAGCACGTGGGACATGCAGAGAAACCTCTCCAGATCCAGCTCCTGGTGGTGGAAGTACCAATCCTCTACGACCTCCTCGTACTGCTCAAGCATCTTCTCACACTGAGAGAAGGAACACCCACAGATGTTGGGCGGGCTTGGGTAGAATTGGGCTGGACAGTGTTCCATTATAAACGCAATGCTCAACCTTTTTTTTTCAAGCTTGAAACCTCTGCCGTCGTTTCCCTGCCCCCACCCCTTCTCAATGGCTCCGCTCGCTTTCTTCTCTCGATGTTCCCCCCCCCCCCCCCCCCCACCTTTCTGGTTTCATGACCCAATCGATCCCACCATCCGCACCTCCTCTGGGTTCGCCTTGTGCTTCATGACCTGCTTCACTCCATCAACTTTTGAGTCACTAACTCTCTCCAGCCTCTCCCACCTGATCGCACATGTTTCCTTGGGCAACCCCCCCCACCCCCCCACCACCATCCACCCCCCCAACCCCCACCACCACCACCATCCCCCCCAACCCCCATCACCACCATCCCCCCCAACCCCCACCACCACCATCCCCCCCAACCCCCACCACCACCATCCCCCCCAACCCCCATCACCACCATCCCCCCCAACCCCCACCACCACCATCCCCCCCAACCCCCACCACCACCACCATCCCCCCCAACCCCCATCACCACCATCCCCCCCAACCCCCACCACCACCATCCCCCCCAACCCCCACCACCACCATCCCCCCCCAACCCCCACCACCACCATCCCCCCCAACCCCCACCACCACCATCCCCCCCAACCCCCACCACCACCATCCACCCCCCAACCCCCACCACCACCATCCACCCCCCAACCCCCACCACCACCATCCACCCCCCCACCACCATCCCCCCCAACCCCCACCACCACCATCCACCCCCCAACCCCCACCACCACCATCCACCCCCCAACCCCCACCACCACCATCCACCCCCCCACCACCATCCCCCCCAACCCCCACCACCACCATCCACCCCCCCACCACCACCCCCCCCCAACCCCCACCACCACCATCCACCCCCCCACCACCATCCCCCCCAACCCCCACCACCACCATCCACCCCCCCACCACCATCCCCCCCAACCCCCACCACCACCATCCCCCCCAACCCCCACCACCACCACCATCCCCCCCAACCCCCACCACCACCATCCCCCCCAACCCCCCCCACCACCATCCCCCCCAACCCCCACCACCACCATCCACCCCCCAACCCCCACCACCACCATCCACCCCCCAACCCCCACCACCACCATCCACCCCCCCACCACCATCCCCCCCCCAACCCCCACCACCACCACCATCCCCCCCAACCCCCACCACCACCATCCCCCCCAACCCCCACCACCACCATCCCCCCCAACCCCCACCACCACCATCCCCCCCAACCCCCACCACCACCATCCCCCCCAACCCCCACCACCACCATCCCCCCCAACCCCCACCACCACCATCCCCCCCAACCCCCACCACCACCATCCACCCCCCCACCACCATCCCCCCAACCCCCACCACCACCATCCCCCCCAACCCCCATCACCACCATCCCCCCCAACCCCCACCACCACCATCCCCCCCAACCCCCACCACCACCATCCCCCCCAACCCCCACCACCACCATCCACCCCCCAACCCCCACCACCACCATCCCCCCCAACCCCCACCACCACCATCCCCCCCAACCCCCACCACCACCATCCCCCCCAACCCCCACCACCACCATCCCCCCCAACCCCCACCACCACCATCCCCCCCAACCCCCACCACCACCATCCCCCCCAACCCCCACCACCACCATCCCCCCCAACCCCCACCACCACCATCCACCCCCCCACCACCATCCCCCCCAACCCCCACCACCACCATCCCCCCCAACCCCCACCACCACCATCCCCCCCAACCCCCACCACCACCATCCACCCCCCAACCCCCACCACCACCATCCACCCCCCAACCCCCACCACCACCATCCACCCCCCCACCACCATCCCCCCCCAACCCCCACCACCACCACCATCCCCCCCAACCCCCACCACCACCATCCCCCCCAACCCCCACCACCACCATCCCCCCCAACCCCCACCACCACCATCCCCCCCAACCCCCACCACCACCATCCACCCCCCCACCACCATCCCCCCCAACCCCCACCACCACCATCCCCCCCAACCCCCACCACCACCACCATCCCCCCCAACCCCCACCACCACCATCCCCCCCAACCCCCACCACCACCATCCACCCCCCAACCCCCACCACCACCATCCACCCCCCAACCCCCACCACCACCATCCACCCCCCCACCACCATCCCCCCCCAACCCCCACCACCACCACCATCCCCCCCAACCCCCACCACCACCATCCCCCCCAACCCCCACCACCACCATCCCCCCCAACCCCCACCACCACCATCCACCCCCCCACCACCATCCCCCCCCAACCATCGCCCCCCCACCACCATCCACCCCCCCACCACCATCCCCCCCCAACCATCGCCCCCCCACCCCTCTCCACCATCCACCCCCCCAACCATCCACCCCCCCATCCACCCACCCCCCCACCCACCCCTCACCCCCATCCATCCACCCACCCCTCCCACCCACCCCTCACCCCCCCACCCCTCACCCCCCCGCACCCCCACCCCAACCTCCCCTCACCCCCACCCCCCCTCACACCCCACCCCTCACTCCCACCCCCACCCCCCCTCACCCCCACCCCAACCCCACTCTGAATGGCAGAGTGGACTCGATGGGCCGAATGGTCTTACTTCCGCTCCTATGTCTTATGGTCTAAGTCCCTAACTCTGACCCTACGTCTGGTGCGAAGGACTCCGATCAGAGTGCTGGCACTGGGAGGGAGGGGGAAAGCCTAGGGTCATATGTAAAGATCAGTTGGCGGCTCCAGGCTCCGCTAACACCTTCAGTGAACGGCAGGCGATAACAGACACAGAGAAGTGGACAAACAATGCAGACCAGCAGAGGGGCCAGGCCTACCTGCTTTTTCAGATCCGTCACCTCAGCTGAGGGCTCATCCCACATTTCGAACGGGAGGCCCAGCTCCACCTTGACTCCTTTGCTCACCAGATTCTTCAGGGTCATCATCGTCTCACTGGTACCCTGAGAGAAAACACAAACAGAACAAAATACACTGCGGGGTCTCAGCACAGAGACTGCCATCACCTCCTCCTGCTACTGACTGGTGAGGCCTCTTCTGGACAACTCTGTCCAGTTCTGGTCCCCCTGTTCTAGGAAGGATATTATTAAACTGGAGAGGGTTCAGGAGAGATTTACCAGGATGTTGCCGGGTATGAAAGGTTTGGGTTATAAGAAGAGGCTGGATAGGCCGGGACTTTATTCACTGGAGTGCAGGAGGTTCAGGGGTGACTTTATAGAGGTTTATAAAATCATGAGGGGTATAGATAAGGTGCCTTTTCCCTAGGAGGGGGGATTTCAAGACTAGGGCCCATATTTTTAGAGTGAGAGAAGAAAGATTTCAAACAGACACGAGAGCTGACCTTTTTTTTATACATAGAGTGTTGTGTTTGTGTATGGAATGCACTTTGAGCAAGTGGTGGATATAGGGACAGCTTAAAAGCCATATGGAGAAGGACAAGGTTTGGAGGGAACAGAACCAGAGCAGGCATAGTGGGATAGTGGGGGGGAGGCACTCCAACAGCCCTGCAACAGGGAGGGAATAGGTGAGCAAGAGCTCAGAGAGGTGGGTTTGAAGGGGTTTCAGAGGGGGAAGAGACACAGGGGAGAGGGGTTGCTTCAGCAGCTTAGGGCTCAGAAAGCTGAATGTTCGAATACCCCCACGGCAAATTGTGGAAGTTGAATCCAATAAAAATCTGGAATTAAGAATATAAGGATGGCCATGATTATTGGGAGAAAGAGAGGACTGCAGATAGAGTCACAGAGAGGACTGCAGATAGAGTCACAGAGAGGACTGCAGATAGAGTCACAGAGAGGACTGCAGATAGAGTCACAGAGAGGACTGCAGATAGAGTCACAGAGAGGACTGCAGATAGAGTCACAGAGAGGACTGCAGATAGAGTCACAGAGAGGACTGCAGATAGAGTCACAGAGATGTTCAGCACGGAAACAGACCCTTTGGCGCAACCCGTCCAGGCTGATCAGATATCCTAACCCAATCTAGTCCCCCCTGCCAGCACCCGGCCCCTATCCCTCCAAACCCTTCCTATTCATATACCCATCCAAATGCCTCTTAAATGTTGCAATTGTACCAGCCTCCACCACATCCTCTGGCAGCTCATTCCATACACGTATCACCCTCTGTGTGAAAAAGTTCCCCCTTAGGTCTCTTTTATATCTTTCCCCTCTCACCCTAAACCTATGCCCTCTAGATCTGGACTCCCCAACCCCGGTGCCTATTTATCCTATCCATTCCCCTCATAATTTTGTAAACCTCTATAAGGTCACCCCTCAGCCTCTGACGCTCCAGGGAAAACAGCCCCAGCCTGTTCAGCCTCTCCCTGTAGCTCAAATCCTCCAACCCCGGCAACATCCTTGTAAATCTTTTCTGAACCCTTTCAAGTTTCACAACATCTTTCCGATAGGAAGCAGAGCAGAGTCAAAAGGTGTGGTGCTGGGAAAGCACAGCCTGTCAGGCAGCATCCGAGGAGCAGGAGAATCGAAGTTTCCTGGTGAAGAGCTTATTCCTGCTCCTCGGATGCTGCCTGACCTGCTGTGCTTTTCCAGCAACACATTTCTGGACCATGATTATTGAGAAAAACCGATGTGGTTCATTCGGAGAAGGAAATCTGCCATCGTTACCCTCTGGGCAATTGGGATGGACAACAATGTGGGCCCAGCCAGCGCCACAGAGATCCTGAGGGTGAATAAAAGTAATCAATGGGTTGCATATAATTAAAACCAGAGACCAGAATTGGCAGGGAGGTGTGGGGCTGGAGGGGCCCGGGCTAGGGAGTGTACAAAGGGCCACAAGAGAGTAGGGAGTTTAACACCAGCCTCTTACTCAACACAAGAGCTGCTGTAGGTCATTGAGCACAGGCAACTGGTTGTATGGGGACCACGGAGCCATGATCATATAGCACGGAAACAGACCCTTCGGCCCAACGTGTCCATGCTGACCAGGTCTCCTAAACTGAACGCGTTCCGTTTGCCTGCGTTTGGCCCTATCCCTCTAAACTGTCCAAATGCATTTTAAATGTCGTCATCGTACCAGCCTCCACCACTTCCCCTGACAGCTCATTCCACACACACGCACCACCCTCTGCGTGAAAAAGTTGCTCCTTAGGTCCCTTTCCCCTCTCACCCTAAACCTAAGGCCTCTAGTTGTGGACTCCCCCACCCCAGGTGGAAAAGACTTTATTCTGCATTCAGTCATATTGATGGAGGAGGTGATGAGCTTTATCATCAGTAAAAGTACATCCACATTCACCAACAGCACACCAAGTTACAGGACTTTTTTAAAAAATTCATTGGCAGAAAGGGATTCCTGATGAAGGGCTTATGCCCGGAATGTCGACTCTCCTGCTCCTCGGATGCTGCCTGACCTGCTGTGCTTTTCCAGCACCACAGTCTCGACTCTGATCTCCAGCATCTGCGTTTCTCGGCCATCCCTAATTGCCCAGAGGGCTGTGCAGAGCCAGCCACGTTGCTGTGGGTCTGGAGTCACATGTAGGCCAGACCAGGTAAGGATGGCACTTTCCTGGGCGTGAGCAAACCAGATGAGTTTTTTCAACAATTGACAACAAGTGGCCATCATTGGACTCTTAATCCCAGAATTGTTTTTTTGTGAATTCAAATTCCACCTCCTGCCGTGGCGAGAGTCGAACCCAGGTGCTGTGGGAGTTTACCTGGGTCGCTGGATTAACGGTCCAGCAATCACTAGGCCATCGCCTCTCCCATGCAGGTTCAGAATCTGACGGAGTAGAGTCATTCTGTTCCTGTGGTGACCCCTGCTCTACAAAAATCGCTCAATACAAATATACTCAAAGTGGTGCTGATGTAACCCGGTTATAGCCAATACACACTTCAAAAGTTTGTGTTTTACATAGAACATAGAAGAATACAGCGCAGTACAGGCCCTTCGGCCCTCGATGTTGCGCCGACCGAAGCCTACCTAACCTACACTAACCCACTATCCTCCATATACCTACCCAATGCCCGTTTAAATGCCCATAAAGAGGGAGAGTCCACCACTGATACTGGCAGGGCATTCCATGAACTCACAACCCGCTGAGTAAAGAATCTACCCCTAACATCTGTCCCATACCTACCACCCCTTAATTTAAAGCTATGTCCCCTAGTAACAGCTGACTCCATACGCGGAAAAAGGTTCTCACTGTCAACCCTATCTAAACCCCTAATCATCTTGTACACCTCTATCAAATCTCCCCTAAACCTTCTTTTCTCCAATGAGAAAAGCCCCAAGTGCCTCAGCCTTTCCTCATAGGATCTTCCTACCATACCAGGCAACATCCTGGTAAACCTCCTCTGCACTCGTTCCAGTGCCTCCACATCCTTCCTATAGTATGGCGACCAAAACTGCAACAATACTCCAGATGAGGCCGCACCAGAGTCTTATACAACTGCAACAGGACCTCAGGACTCCGGAACTCAATTCCTCTACCAATAAAGCCCAGTACACCATATGCCTTCTTTACCGCACTATTGACCTGGGTGGCAACTTTCAGAGATCTGTGTACATGGACACCAAGATCCCTCTGCTCATCCACACTACCAAGTAGCCTACCATTAGCCCAGTACCCCATCTTCTTGTTACTCCTACCAAAGTGAATGACTTCACACTTAGCTACATTGAATTCCATTTGCCACCTTACTGCCCAGCTCTGCAACTTATCTATATCGCGCTGTAACCTGCCACATCCTTCTTCGCTGTCCACAACTCCACCAACTTTTGTGTCATCCACAAACTTGCTCACCCAGCCTTCAAGCCAAAGCAATGCTTAGAAAAAGCATTCCCAATTTGCATTAACGGAAGATGCGTTATAGCTGAACTACCGGTAGTTAGGTGCAGTCGGGTCTGATATAACGTGACAGTCCCATTCTCGTGCGATCTCGCATTATGAGAAATAGCCATGCCATTTAAACTAATGGGTGGTGTCACGGTGGTGAGCACGGCTGCCTCACAGCACCAGGGACACGGGTTCAATTCCAGCCTCGGGCAACTGTCTGTGTGGAGTTTGCATGTTCTCTGTGTCTGCGTGGGTTTGTTCCTACAGTTCAAAGATGTGCAGGTTAGCGTGGGTTGGCCGTGCTGAATTGTCCCATAGTGCTCAGGGATGTGCAGGTTAGAGTGGATTGGCCGTGCTAAATTGTCCCATAGTGCCCAGGGATGTGCAGGTTAGGGTGGATTGGCCGTGCTAAATTGTCCCATAGTGCCCAGGGATGTGCAGGTTAGGGTGGATTGGCCGTGCTAAATTGTCCCATAGTGCCCAGGGATGTGCAGGTTAGGGTGGATTGGCCGTGCTAAATTGTCCCATAGTGCCCAGGGATGTGCAGGTTAGGGTGGATTGGCCGTGCTAAATTGTCCCATAGTGCCCAGGGATGTGCAGGTTAGGGTGGATTGGCCGTGCTAAATTGTCCCATAGTGCCCAGGGATGTGCAGGTTAGGGTGGATTGGCCGTGCTAAATTGTCCCATAGTGTTCAAGGAGTGTCCGTTAGTGTGGATTGGCCATGCTGAATTGTCCCATAGTGCTCAGGGAGTGTCTGTTAGGGTGGATCGGCCGTGCTAAATTGCCCCATAGTGCTCAGGGAGTGTCTGTTAGGGTGGATCGGCCGTGCTAAATTGCCCCATAGTGCTCAGGGAGTGTCCGTTAGGGTGGATCGGCCGTGCTAAATTGCCCCATAGTGCTCAGGGAGTGTCCGTTAGGGTGGATCGGCCGTGCTAAATTGCCCCATAGTGCTCAGGGAGTGTCCGTTAGGGTGGATCGGCCGTGCTAAATTGCCCCATAGTGCTCAGGGAGTGTCCGTTAGGGTGGATCGGCCGTGCTAAATTGCCCCATAGTGCTCAGGGAGTGTCCGTTAGGGTGGATCGGCCGTGCTAAATTGTCCCATAGTGCTCAGGGAGTGTCCGTTAGGGTGGATCGGCCGTGCTAAATTGTCCCATAGTGCTCAGGGAGTGTCCGTTAGGGTGGAGTGGCCGTGCTAAATTGTCCCATAGTGCTCAGGGAGTGTCCGTTAGGGTGGAGTGGCCGTGCTAAATTGCCCCATAGTGCTCAGGGAGTGTCCGTTAGGGTGGAGTGGCCGTGCTAAATTGTCCCATAGTGCTCAGGGAGTGTCCGTTAGGGTGGAGTGGCCGAGCTAAATTGTCCCATAGTGCTCAGGGAGTGTCCGTTAGGGTGGAGTGGCCGTGCTGAATTGCCCCAGTGTTCAGGGACATGCCAGTGAAGTGCATTAGTCAGAAGGAAATATAGGGTAGGGGGAATGGGTCTGGGCGGGTTACTCTTCGGAGGGTCGGTGTGGACTTGTTGGGCCGAAGGGCCTGTTTCCACACCGTAGGGATTCTATTCTAATGGGGGTGGAATCGCATTATAGCCAATACAATACAGGCAAGGAAAGCTCACATTCTACAAATAATGGTTGAACCTCTTCAATCACATTAAAGCCAATTCATGTTGAAGAGACACATTACAGCAGAACCCAGTCTACCCGCTCATTAAAGCACATTGGCACCATCAGCTGGACAATACAGGAGTGTGCAGGAGCAGCAGCAGCCACACCGTGTCAAGGTTACAGAGGGGCTAGGATGGGTCTGTTTCCCGTCACAGGGGATCGGGTGTAGATTTCAAATGATCAGGAGAAAGATCAAAAGGAAGAAGTTCTCTTTCTCCCCACACAGGGGCTCTCAAGTCGCTGCCTGAAAGGGCTAGCGAAGGTGGAAATCCTTGACACGTTTTGGGAATGTCGCTCCGCTGCCTTGAGCTGTAAGGATACAGGCCGAACGCTGCAAAGTGCGATGCGGCTGGTGTGGGCTGAGTGGCCTCCTCCTGTGCTGTAAACAGCTGTGCGATCAGGCCAGGATTCAGAGTCAAATCAACACAAAGGCTGCTCCAAAGAAGGAACAAACGTTGACTCTGCTTTCTCTCTCTCTCTCTCTCTCTGTGTGTGCACAGGACCTGTTGAGTTTCTCTGGTGATTTCCAGTACCCTCAGTTCCTTGGTTTTCTGCCTAGCGGGACGAATAGCGCTAACAAAACAGCGCAGCCAACTTCAGACCGGGGACAGGCACAGGGGCGAACTGAAGGATGCTGCTCGATTTAATGCTAACTTTGTGAAAAGGCACTTCTACCTTTGCATAGCGCAAGCTCCCGGGTCGCTCGGCGTGTATGTTGTATTGCAGAATCCTCACACAGATGTTATCCATGGCATCAGCTAGCCGGGTCTCCCTAACAGATGGGGGACGGGGTTGGGGGAGGGAATAGAAGGGAGGGTGGGGTGAGAGAAGAGAAAGAATCAGTCAGTCGCAGTGAGCAAATTCACTTCAAGCTGACAACTCTGGGCCAGTTGACTGCAACCAGAAGGCAATTGTTGTTTCCCTCTGACTTTGGCTAACTTGGACACTCATTCTGAGCTGTTCTCTGTCTCTCTCTCTCTCTCTGTGTCTGTCTGACACTCTCTCTTCTCCCCCCCCCCCAACCCCCACCCCCCCACCTCCCAAAACGTCTCTTCTCAAACTCTCAAGACTAACAATGCTCAGAAAGAAAAACAGCAATTATTGCCCCATAGGAAGGGGGTGGCGGCAGCGGGGGGAGGTGTGTGTGTGTGTGTGTGTGCTCCCTTCTTGAACTATCACTGTCTCGTGTGGTTTTGGGACACCCACACAGTGCCTTTAGGGATTCTGACCCATCGACACTGTAGGAACGGTCGATATATTTCCAAGTCTGGATGGCGAGTGGTTTGGAGGTGAACTTGCAAAGGGTGGTGTTCCCATGTATCTGCTGCCCTTGTCCTTCTTGGTGGAAGTGGTTGTGAGTTTGGAAGGTGTTACCCGAGGATCTTGGGTGAGTTGCATCTTGTATATGGTACACACTGCTGCTACTGAGCGTCGGTGGGGGAGGGAGGGGATGTGGTGCCAATCAAGCGGGGGGGGGGGGGGGCTGCTTTGTCCCTGGATGGTGTTGAGTTTCTCGAGTGTTGTTGGGGCTGCATCCATTCCTTCACACTCCTGACCTGTGTCTCATTACAGAGCAGAGCAGCTCCTGCGATTATCACTGAGCAAAGCCCGGTGTATATTGAAGAAATTTCTCCCCCTCCTCAGTCCAGCAGCCTGAGATTATAACCCCCGGCTCCCTGTGCTTTAGATCACACCCAGCCCACAGTAAGTATCCATTTGTCTAGGCCAGGAACCTGACAGCAAATGAACCGCAGCCTAGGGAAGGTGTTCCAGGGAATTCAGACAGTGAAGGGAGGTTGTGAGTGGGAAACTGGGAACAAAGCAGAAACCATGAGTGGGCCGCCGAATGGATGATTGCACAGCACTTACGACGTGTTGTACTTGATCTTTCGCTTGCGTTTCCCATTGTCCAGCACTTCTCCGAGCTCCAACACTTCCTTGGAATGTTTCGTCTTGTCTAGAGCAGACTGCAGCTCCAGTGTGAGAAACTTGCACACTTCACACCAGACACACACACACAGACAGAACAACGTGAAAGAGTTAGGTGCTACACAGTAGAAAGGTTTCAGTTTGATTTTTCTCCCCCCCCGCCCCATGTCTTGCTTATGGCTTAGAAATACACACCAGCTGTGCACCCAGTGCTGCCACGGGCCAAGTTGGTTCTCAAGAAATATCACTGGACCAAGTAACTGTCAAATAAAGCAATATTGTATAGATTGATTGGTAATTGTCTGAATGTACTATGCAATCACGGCCTGTACCCTTCTTTAAGAAAAGTCTAAAAATGTTTTTGTTTTAAGCAGTGTGTGCAGCTCCTCCAAGGAATACCAAAGTGTATAGCCTCTGTGTTTGCGGACGCTCTGTGCCCGGCTGTATGAAGAAACAAAGTGAAGTCTTAAAGGACCAGACCAATTGCGAGTGCTTATTGACCACTCACGGAACAGAGAGACTGTGCCCCCCCCCCCCCCCCCGGCGAATCCAGATCGTCACGAGGAGATGGCGAAGCTGATCGATGAGGGTAGAGCAGTGGATGTTGTCTATGATAGATTTTAATAAGGCTTTCAACAAGGTCCCTCAATGGTAGGTCCTTCACTAGCAATGAAGGATGATATTCCCGTTGCCTTCTTCGTGACCTGCTGCACCTGCAAACCAACATTTTGAGGTAACGGTCAGTTAAAATCTAGACGGTCCCGCCCCCGTCTTGGAAGGCTCGTCTACATCAACGTTTAGTGCAATGTCGGCTTGACAGACAAGGCCAGGGATTCGTTGACCCTGAAAGAAGTGGGTTGTCAGGCCATCTGCTGTCAGCCAGGCAGAGTAAAGCAGACCAGCCGACGATGACAGCTTGCCTTCCCTGAAGGATAGGAGTAAACCAGGTGGGTTTGTAACAACAGTAGCACGGCCTTGGGCTTCATCATCAAGACCATCTTTCAATGCCACGTTCCGCCAACCACCACCAGTGAACGAAAAGTAATGGAAACAAAACACAGCAGCATCCAGGGAGAGACAGCAAGCTAATGTGGAGCCCCGTTGACTCAGAGTCGACGTGAAGGTTCATTTCCAGATGCTTTGTCACCTGTAGAGACAGTTTCGGCCCTTGGATGGGGAGCAGGGAGGCGGTGAAGGGGCAGCTGTGGTACCCCCTGCGGATACATGGGAAGGTGTAAAGAAAGGTGGGCCAAAGGGGTTCTTGTGGTGCAGTGGTAGTGTCCCGACCTCTAGGGCAGGAGGCTCAATTTCAAGCCTCACTTGCACCTGAGGCATATGATAACATCCCTGAAAAGGTTGACTTAAAAAAAATATGAAAAGCGATATTTGGACTTGAATGCACTTGTCCTCCATTTTTAAGTGCACAAGGCAACTGGAAGGACTGTACGGGACACGATAGGGAGTCCATTGTGAAGTGTATGACTTCAACCTCAGGCGACTGTGTGGAGTTTGCACATTCTCCCTGTGTCTGTGTGGGTTTCCTTCGGGTGCTCTGGTTTCCTCCCACAATCCAAAGATGTGCAGGTTAGGGTGGATTGGCCGTGCTAAACTGTCCCATAGTGCCCAGGGATGTGCAGGTTAGGGTGGATTGGCCGTGCTAAATTGTCCCATAGTGCCCAGGGATGTGCAGGTTAGGGTGGACTGGCCATGCTAAATTGTCCATAGTGCCCAGGGATGTGCAGGGTAGGGTGGATTGGCCGTGCTAAATTGTCCCAGTGCCCAGGGATGTGCAGGTTAGGGTGGGATTGGTCAGGGGAAATATAAAAGTAATAGAAATACATCTGGGTGGGATACTCTCCAGCGGGTCGGTGTGGACCTGTTGGTACAAATGGCCTGTTTCCACACTGTAGGGACTCTATAACTTGGATCATAGCGTTTTGCTGCTTCGTTCAGAACATTGGGAATTCAACCCAAGTCTTCAGAACATTTGTGAAGACCTCTGAATTAAGATGCAATACCTCTTAAAACTGAACCACTCAATCAACACAGCTCCTCCAAAGACATACCTTTCTTTGAGATTTTTATTCAAACTACAACTACGCAGTGCTCAATCCTGAGGTCCCAAATTTCCTTGTAGAGTTATACAACACGGAAACAGACCCTTTGGCTCCACTCGTCCATGGCGACCGGATATCCTCAACTAACTTAGTCCCCGTTTACCAGCAATCTATCCATCTAAACCCTTCCTATTTCAGTTAAAAAAAATCACAACACCAGGTTACAGTCCAACAGGTTTAATTGGAAGCACACTAGCTTTTGGAGTGACGCTCCTTCATCAGGTGATAGTGGAGGACTCAATCCTAACCCTCCTGTCAGTTGATTGTTGTGCAGTGCGCATTCATCCATTGTCATAGCCTTTGCTCGGTTTCCCCAATGTACCATGCCCCCGGGCATCCTTGCCTACAACGTATAAGATAGACAACGTTGGCTGAGTCACATGAGTACCTGCCATGTACAAGGTGGGAGGTGTCCCCACGTGTAATAGTGGTATCTATGTCCACAATCTGACACGTCTTGCAGCATCCACCGTGACAGGGTTGTATGGAGTTGTCCTGAGAGCTGGGCAGCTTGCTACGAACAATGATCTGTTTGAGGTTTGGCGGTTGTTTAAAGGCAAGTAGTGGAGGTGTGGGGAAGGTCTTGGTGAGGTGCTCATCCTCATTGATAATGTGTTGCAGGGCACGACGAACATGGCGTAATTTTTCAGCTCTTGGGAAATACTGAACAACGAAGGGTACCCTGTCAGTTGCAGCACGTGTCTGTCTCCTGACAAGGTCATTAATGTTCCTTGCTGTGGAACGTCGGAACTGGCAGTCGACGCATTGGGCATCGTACCCCATTCTTGTGAGGGCATCCCTGAGTACTCCAGATGTCCGTCATGTTCCTCCTCATCTGAGCAGATCTGGTGTACACGTAGGGCTTGTCCATAGGGGATGGCTGTTTTAATATGTTTTGGGTGGAAGCTGGAGAAGTGTAGCATTGGGAGGTTGTCTGTGGGTTTGCGGGTAGAGTGTGGTGCTGAGGTGCCCATCCTTGATGGAGACGCATGTGTACATTGGGGAAACCGAGCAAAGGCTACGACAACGGATGAATGGGCACCACACAACAATCAACAGACAGGAGGGTTCCCTCCCATTTGGGGAGCACTTCAGTGGTCCAGGACATTCAGCCTCAGACCTTCGGGTGACCATCCTCCAAGGTGGACTTCGGGACAGGCAGCAGAGGAAAGTGGCTGAGCAGAGGCTGATAGCTAAGTTCGGTACCCATAGGGAGGGCCTCAACCAGGACCTTGGGTTCATGTCACATTACAGGTGATCACCATTGCACTATACACACACACACTCACACACACACACACACACACACATGGACAGTCACACACCCTTACAGACACACACTCGCACGTGCACCCCCTCACAGATTTAAGACACTCTACACTCACTACACACACACACACACTTTCTCATACTCACAACCCCCAATCCAGACAGACAGACAGACACACACACACACAAAGACCCACATGCACACATATTTTGTGGGGTGAATTTGTACTTGCAGGGTTACATTGTACTTTGCTCAAAAACTGCATGAATTTATGTAAATCTCCGTTATCTCACTTATTAGATTAGAATCAATCCAAACATCATGGCATAGACAGAGAACACAGGGGGCCAACACCTTCAACATATTGTTTGGCTATCATCCATTGTTAACAGCTAACCTGAGAACGCAACTTTTTAAAAAAGGTTTTGTGATTTACACATGAAAGAAGTGAAACTATCACTGTATTCCAACAGATGAAAGGCTTAACAGACACTCAGTTTTTTAATGTATAATTTCAGTTACGTCACTCTGTAAATTTTTGCTATAAATTCTGTGTTACGATTGAGCCCTCCACTATCACCTGATGAAGGAGCGTTGCTCCGAAAGCTAGTGCTTCCAGTTAAACCTGTTGGACTGTAACCTGGTATTGTGAGATTTCACATACCCACCCAGACACCTTTTAAAGATGTTGTCATTGCACCCACCCGAGCTTAGATTAGATTACTTACAGTGTGGAAACAGGCCGTTCGGCCCATCAAGTCCACACCGACCCGCTGAAGAGCAACCCACCGAGACCCATTCCCCTACATTTACCCCTTCACCTAACACTACAGGCAATTTAGCATGGCCAATCCACCCTAACCACACCTTTTGGACTGTGGGAGGAAACCAGAACACCCGGAGGAAACCCCCGCCCGCAGACACGGGGAGAATGTGCAAACTCCACACAGACAGTTGTAGATGCCCGAGGCGGGATTTGAACCCGGGGTCTCTGGCGCTGTGAGGCAGCAGCACTGACCACCGCGTTCCTTCACGAGAGCAGCTGAGAAACAAAAGCGACCCAGGCCGCTCGCCCCATCGTGGCAGTGCCAGCCCATTGACCAGTGCCACCAGCCCCATTCCCTTTCTGTCTCCCCCAGGAAGTGGGTAATATTTTAATTTGGGATAATGTGCCCAATCCAGCTCACGCAAGGTTGGGAGAGAGGGGGGGGGGGGGGGGAAAAGAGGGGCAGATAAAGGGAGACACCAGTTGGCCAATATTGGGAGGTTGGCTCCAATCTCTTGCCCCATGGACCGCCGCCATCTTGGATGCCAAGTTGCTATGGGCAACCAGGTCTGACCTTCCCAACAGCCCCCCCCCCACCACAAGAGACTGTCCACCGTCCCCCAAATACCAAGATCTGCTCAACGACGCGGGGGAGGGGGGAGATAGGAGAGCCTCTCCCCCTTTACCTTCGCACTTGGTGGGCAGCCTCTCCTCCCCCTCCTCCTCCGCTGCCGCACTGCCAGCGAGCAGCGGGACAAAGAGCAAGACCAACGGCCGCAGCATCACCCCCCCCACCAGCGCCCGCGGAGCCCCGGCTCGAGCGTGCGGGGCAGCAGCCAATCACGGGGACCCGCCTCCCCGCACGCCGCCCGCCCCGGCCAATCAGGCGACGCAGCGGCCTGTCACGGAGACACGTCCCCACGTGGGGGTGGCGCCCCTCAGCCAATCATGGCCACACCTGGGGCACCGCCCCCAGACACTTATAGCCACACGTGGGGCGCCGCCCCCCAAACAACCTTCAGCTAATCACAGCGCCACGTCCTCACATGGCGCTCCCGCCCCTTTAACTGAACGAGCAAGCGCGCCTCGTCGAGTGGCGGCGGTTGTCGCCAATCAGCTGCGACGTCCGCCCCCATGTCGGGTCCATTCAACCAATTAGGAGGTTAGCCGCGCCGCATGGGGGCACGCCCTGAGGGGGGGCCTCCAGATCCTAGCCAATCACGTCGGCTTCTCGCCGTATTTGCGCCGCCCAGAGTCCACTCTCGGCTCCCCATTGGCTGCTGCTCTAATTTGAACTTCCCGCCCGTGACTGCATGTGGTAGTGACCCTACCTCTGGGCCAGGGGCTCGAGTTCAAGTCTCAGCTGGTGCAGAGAGGGCAAGAAGACCTCCAGGATAGTCAATAAGGAAATATCTAAAAACTGGATCCTTCCAAAAGTCCTCATTCCTTATGGTCCTGTAATAGAAACAAGTGCTTGCTCCAGCATTCATAATAATCACAGCTGACTCTCCCTCTCATTGCACCAACAATCTCCATGATCCCTTTAGCTTCGTGGTGCCAGTTGGCTCAGCGGGCTGAACGGCTGGTTTCTGACATGGTGTATTGGGTTAAAGCTTAAAAATGTGTTGCTGGAAAAGTGCAGCAGGTCAGGCAGCATCAAAGGAGAAGGAGAATCGACGTTTCGGGCATAAGATTCTCCTTCTCCTTGGATGCTGCCTGACCTGCTGCGCTTTTCCAGCAGCACATTTTTAAGCTCTGATCTCCAGCATCTGCAGTCCCTGTATTAGGTTAAAGTCAATAATTTCTTGCTGTCGGAGCGATGCTGCTTCATCAGGTAGCTCCGAAACATAGGGCTTCCAAATAAACCTGGTGGACTATCACCTGGTGATCTGTGATTTTTAACTTTGTCCACCCCAGCACCTCCATATCATCAATAGTTTCTGCCAGCAGCCTGTGGGTTTCAGCTGGGCTACCCCACTCGGTTAGGTCTCCAGTTCCTGATGCAGGGCTGTGCCCAAAACAATGATTCTCCTGCTCCTCGGATGCTGCCTGACCTGCTGTGCCTTTCCAGCAACACACTCTCGACTTAGTTCTCTAGTGGGCCCAGGAACAGGGCAATGAGCCTGTGGCTGTTCTAAGGTGCTGGTGATACAGCAAGATGGTGACTCGATTCCTCTGAGGCAGGGGTCTAGGGTCAGTCAGCCCACCTCTTCCAGGTCTTGCTGGTGTAATCTCTCCTCCTCATGTTACCCACGCTTCAGATCTCCCCATCACCAGTCCCTCATCCCAAAATTTACTAGCTGCTGCCCAAATGAGAGACTGGTCTGGGAACCCTCTCCATGCCCTTCTTCGAGATTGGTGACATGGTCGTTCAGTGGCTAGCACTGCTGCCTCACAGCGCCAGGGTCACAGTTGTGACTCCAGCCTTGGGTGACTGTCTGTGTGGAGTTTGCATGTTCTTCCCTCATCTGCATGGGTTTCCTCCAGTTTCCACCCACAATCCAAAGATGTGCAGGTTAGGGTGGATTGGCCGTGCTGAATTGTCCCATAGTGCCCAGGGATGTGCAGGTTAGGGTGGATTGGCTGCGCTAAATTGTCCCATAGTGTCCAGGGATGTGCAGGTTAGGGTGGATTGGCTGTGCTAAATTGTCCCATAGTGCCCAGGGATGTGCAGGTTAGGGTGGATTGGTTGTGCTAAATTGTCCCATAGTGCCCAGGGATGTGCAGGTTAGGGTGGATTGGCCTTGCTGAATTGTCCCATAGTGCCCAGGGATGTGCAGGTTAGGGGTGGATTGGCCGTACTAAATTGTCCCACAGTGCCCAGGGATGTGTAGGTTAGGGTGGATTGTCCGTGCTAAATTGTCCCATAGTGCCCAGGGATGTGCAGGTTAGGGTGGATTGGCCATGCTGAATTGTCCCATAGTGCCCAGGGATGTGTAGGTCAGCCATGGGAAACACACGGGCAGAGGGATAGGGTCTGGGTGAGATGCTTTGCCGACGGTCAGTGTAGACCCGAGGGGCTGAATGACCATGCGGTCAGGATTCTACCAAGACCTCTCTGGGACTGACATCCAATCTGAGGAGTGAGGTGGCTTTTTAATTAGTAACGGGCGAGATGGGGAGCAGGACAGCGAAGTGGCTGAGATGAGATTGTCCGGGGTGGTGCAACAGGCTGGAGCTGGGCTAAAAAGCCTCGTCATGGTTGTTGTTTTGAAGCTGAAAATGTGTTGCTGAAAAAGTGCAGCAGGTCAGGCAGCATCCAAGGACTGCCTGACCTGCTGCGCTTTTCCAGCAACACATTTTTCAGCTCTGATCTCCAGCATCTGCAGTCCTCACTTTCTCCTCCTGGTTTTGAAGGCAGACTGTTTGTGGGACTATATTTTGCCTCGTGTCGGGTTTGTTCAGTATTTGATGCACGCTTTGGTGAGAGGGGGTACAGGTGAAGCTCGTGCGCCAGGCCCTTCCAGTTGCAGATCTATATCCAAACAAGGACCATTTCCTGAAATCCAAACATACAGCCCCCTCCCTCACTACCATCCGCACCCACCGCCGGTCGGAGCGGGAATGAGCGGGGGAAGCGCGGGCTGAGGGTATTAAAAGGTCACGTGTGCAGGGGGCGGGGCCACGAGGCGTACCAGCCAATCGGCGATGGGACTGGAGGCCACGTGCGGTGTGTGACGTGTTGGCCGCGTGTGAGGCAATCGAGACCGGGGCGTCGGTGACGTCGGCATCTCGGCCAATCGGAGAGGGGGCGGGTGTCACGTGGTTGCCGGGTCGCGGCCCAGTCCTGAGGAGCTGGAGGCAGAGGCAGGGGATAGGGCTTGGCGCTGGAGGCCGGCTACAGCCGCAGGGGGAGAGAGACGGGCACACACCGAGAGGGAAGGAGGGGGAAGAGGGGCACACCGCGCGGGGAGCCGCCTGGAGCCCGGACTCGGGAGGGCACACGCACACAAACAAGATGGCGCCTGGTGGAGGGGTCAGGGTCTGAGACACACACACACACACACACAGGGAGGGGGAGTGAGGGAGGGGGGGAGGAGGGGAGTGAGGGAGGGGGGGAGGAGGGGAGTGAGTGAGGGAGGAGGGGAGTGAGTGAGGGAGGGGGGGAGGAGGGGAGTGAGTGAGGGAGGGGGGGAGGAGGGGAGTGAGTGAGGGAGGGGGGGAGAGGAGGGGTGAGAGGGGGAGGGGAGGGGTGAGAGGGGGAGTGAGGGAGGGTAAGGGGAGGGGTGAGAGGGGGAGGGGAGGGGTGAGAGGGGGAGGGGAGGGGTGAGAGGGGGAGTGAGGGAGGGTAAGGGGAGGGGAGTGAGTGAGGGAGGGGGAGAGGGTGAGGAGAGAGGGGGAAAGGAGGGGAGTGAGTGAGGGAGGGGGAGGGAGTGAGGGAGGGGAGGGGGAGGGGAGTGAGGGAGGGGAGGGGGGAGGGGAGAGGGGGGTGAGGAGGGGAGGGGGTGAGGAGGGGAGGGGGTGGGGAGGGGGTGAGGAGGGGAGAGGGGGGGAGGGGAGGGGGTGAGGAGGGGAGGGGGTGAGGAGGGGAGGGGGGGGAGAGGAGGGGGGAGGGGAGGGGGTGAGGAGGGGGGAGGGGAGGGGGTGAGGAGGGGGGAGGGGAGTGAGTAAGGGAGGGTGAGGGGAGAGGGAGAGAGAGTGAGGGAGGGGAGAAGGTGAGGGGGGGAGAGCGTGAGTGAAAGAGAGGAGGGAGAGTGAGAGTGGGGGAGAGGGAGGGAGGGTGAGGGAGCTGGGTAGAGTGTGAGTGAAAGAGGGGAGGGTGAGGGAAGGAGAGGGGTGAGGTGAGGACGGGAGAGGGTGAGGGACGGTGAGTGGAGTGGGGGGGGTGGGAGTGAGGGACGAGGGGTAAGTGGGGGGAAGACAGACAAGACAGGGAGGGAGAGATAGGGTGTGGGTGTGTGTGTGTGTGTCAGGGGAGGGAGACGTAAACTGTCGAGCGAGAGAGCCCACTGTTCCCCCTCGGCCACCTCCCTCAGCAGTAGCTTCACTGGGTGAGTGTGAGGGAGAGACCTAGAGGGAATTTATGACCCCAATCATCTTTGTCAATACCTCCCCTGTACCCAAGCTCCTCTAACACCCTACCCCACCAACAGCTCCCCTCCTCTGCTGAGATACCCATCTCTGCCAAGATCCCCTTCTCCCCTCCTCCACCCAGCTCTCCCTCCTCGAGCAGTATAATAAAAAAAAGCCAAACGCTGTGCACTCCGGAAATCGGAAAACACAAACAGAAATTGGTGGAGAACCTCGGCAGAGTCTGCCAGTGGTTGCAGAGAGTGAAACCGAGTTAACATCTATTCCTCTCTTTCTCCATTCCACTCCCAAGCTAATTATCCCTCATGTCGCGGGAGAGGGGGGTCTGGGGAGGGTGACGTGGAGGTAACCGTGAATTAGTAGACTCCTTTCCTATCAGCATCCCTGGGAGGGGACACATATTGTCGAATCTTTGGCTGTTTTATGTACGGGGGAACTTTGTATCTGTAATCCTTGCAGCAGGCGGTGGTGAATGCTGGAGTTATATCTCCCCTTCTTGGGGGAAGAATCGAGTGCTCGTTTAAAGAGAGAAGACGGGGTTGAAAAGAATTTCTTCTGTGTTTGTTATTGTCACGAAAACCCAACAGGGAAGGAAATCTGCTGCCCTTACCCAGTCTGGCCTACAAGTGACTCCAGACACACAGCGCTGTGGCTGACTCCTAACTGAAATGGTCTAGCAAGCCGCTCAGTTGAAGGGGGTGAGGGAATAAACGCTGGCGTTGCCATCAACGCCCACTTCACGTGTATGAATAAAGAATTGGCCGGTTTTGTGCCAACTCCTGGGCCGTATGAAGGCACTGGTTCAAAGGGAAATGCCGCGGGCGCTGGGAATGAGAAGCGACCAGCAGGTCAGGCAGCCTCGGTGGAGAGAGGAGGGGAACTGGCAAATGTTTGTCTTCCCCAGAAACCTTTCACCCTGCTTGGCGGAGGGCTGGCTGATCTTTTCGGGCCCAGCGTGCGCCAAAAATGCCAGTTCCGCCCGAGCCGTAGTATCGGCTCCGGTTCTTTGGGAGTGGGAAAGGTTCTCGCCCCGTGAGCGCCGCGTGGTGCGGTTGTGTTGGCGTGCTCTGAAGAGCGCCTTGATTTATTGTCTTCCCCCCCCCTCTTCTGTCTGCTTGCTCTCCGTAGGGTGTATGATGGGAGGTGAGCATGGCCAATGAGAAGAAACTGAAGATTAGCAACACGCTGCTTCCCACCGAGTCGATGAAAGTGATCGCCGAATCCATAGGAATCTCCCAGCTTTCGGAGGAAACTTGCCAAAGCTTGACTGAGGAGGTCAGCTACAGGATCAAAGAGCTGGCCCAGGTGAGCTTCCCTCTGTTTTAAGTGCATTTCTGTCTCACTACCCTGTGTTTGCGAGCGCGCATGCGCCATGTTTGTGCACGTGTGTGTTTTTTTTTTTGCCGTGTTTTAGTCACAGAGAAGAGACCCTTTGAGTCTCCATCCCACTATCTACACTAGTCCCACTTCCTCATGAAGTGCTCCTGCCCGAGACGTCGATTCTCCTGCTCCTCGGATGCTGACCTGCTGTGTTTTTCCAGCACCACTCTAATCTTGACTCTGATCTCCAGCAGTCCTCACTTTCACCAAAGCCTCGAATGTTGTTCCCCCCCCCCCCAGTGCTCATGCCATTACAATCCTAATCCCTGATGAAGGGCTTATGCCCAAAACGTCGATTCTCCTGCTCCTCGGATGCTGCCTGACCTGCTGTGCTTTTCCAGCCTCACACTCCCGACCCCTCCCGTTGCAGTAAAACTTTGTTTTTACTAGCACCTTTTGAACAGTCATCCTTGAAAAAGTGGCAAAAAATCATACCGCAAACTTCATGATCCAAGAGGTGTATTATTCAGTCCAATTATTACACGTTTTAAAACTAATCTATCTTGCTGTAAATGTCCTTGTTCAATCAAGCGACCACTCAATTTCGAGTCACTTTCTCCTCAAATGCCACCATCTCTGAGTAGGCAGGTGAGGGTGTGAGTTAGAAGGCTCTCTGTCAGTAGGTTTTATTTAAGGTGAAGTTGCATTCTTATTTAAAAGATCTATGCTGTAAACAAAGTGTATCAGTGACGTGTACATCCCCTGCATTATGTTTCTGTTAGTTAGTGAGTGTTTTTACACGTGGACTCTTGGTTATCTACTCCTGGGCCCATAGTTACTGGATAATAAAAAATCCGCTGCAGTTTTATTTCAAACAGTTGTGAGGTTTCCTGTCTCAACTACCCTTCGTGGCAGTGTGTTCCAGACCTCTGCTACCCTCTGGGTGAGAAAGGTTATCCTGAAATCCCCTGTAAACCACCTGTCTTTCACCGTAAGTCCTGCCTCTGTCTTGTGTGGGTGTATATGTACCATCCTGCACTTGTCTGGTTGTGCAGGATCGAGAGTGTGGCGCTGGAAAAGCACAGCAAATCAGGCAGCATCCGAGGAGCAGGCGAATCGCTGTTTCGGGCACAAGCCTTTCCTGAAGAAGGGTTGACGTAACAAGGAATACGAGCGTCTCTTACCTCAAAGGAGCCAGAACTTGCATTTGCACAGCACCTGTAATAACATAGTGAAACGCTCGAAGGAGCATAATTGGACTAAATTTGACTTTGCCCCACTTCAGGACGAGGAGCACTGGAGGCGTGATGCTGTTAGAGGCGGAATGATCGGAATTGAGAGGCCAGAATAGGTGGGGTTTGGTCATCGCTGAGGGCTGTGGGAGGTCACATAGAAAGGGGAGAGTCCAAGCCCTTGGTGTGTGTGCGTGAGTGTCAAACTGTTGGTGATGACCGATTGGCGATCAGTGCAGCTGCTGACAGGCTTTCTCCATCACTCCTTGACCTGCTGCAGTCCCCTGTGCCGTAGGGACACCCACTCAGCGCCGTTAGAGGGGGAGTTCCTGGATTCTGACTCACTGACCCTGAAGCAACGGCTGATACGTTTCCGGGTCGGGATGGTGAGGGGCTCGGAGGGGAACCTGTCAGGGGGCTTGGTGACCCTGTGTATCTGCTGCCCTCCTCTCTTTGTGTGCTAGAGGTCCCAGATTTGGAAAGCTGCAGTCAGAGGAGCCTGAGTGAGTTTCAGCAGGTGCACCTTGGAGCTAAGGAGCCGAGGGCACAGCCTGGGAATAATGAACGGAGAGAAGGAGAAACATCTTCACCCAGAGAGCAGGGAATCTATGCAATTCACTGCCACTGAAGACTGTGGAGGCCAGGTCACTGGGTATATTTCAGACGGAGATAGATAGGTTCCTGAGTATCAAGGGGATTGAGGGTTGAGAAATGTATCAACTATGATTAAATGGCGGGGCAGACTCGATGGGCAGAATGGCCTAGTTCCTGCTCCTACGTCTTGTAGATGGCCCGCAGAGCTGCTGCTGAGTGTTGGGGAATGTTAAAGCTGGTCGATGGGGGGTGAATCCAGCGTTGTGAGTTAACTTGCCAGTTTCAGACAGACATTACCAGGGAGCTGGACATGGCCCATCTGGCTAAAGGGATCGAGGGGTACGCAGCGAAAGTGGGAGTGGGATACTGAGGTTGCATGGTCAGCCATGTTTGTGTTGCATGGTGGGACAGGCCGGAAGGGCTGAATGGCCTACTCCTGCATCCGTTTTCAATGTTCACTCTGTACTGGGGAGGGGGGACTAATGAGAGGATAGGAAAATCTCGTGTGGTGCTGGAAAAGCACAGCAGGTCAGGCAGCATCCGAGGAGCAGGAGGGTCGACATTTCTGCCATAAGCCCTTCCCTGATGAAGCTCCTGCTCCTCGGACTCTGCCTGGCCTGCCGTGCTTTTCCAGCACCATACTCTGACTCTCCAGCCTCTCACTTACTCCCGATGGGATAACCAGCAGTGGGAGTCCTCATGGCCCAGTTAAAGGGACCCTTTTATCGAATGTGTTTTTTTTGTGTCTCCCCATTCAGGATGCTCTGAAGTACATGTACCACGGCAAACGGAGGAAACTAACGACGGTGGACATCGACTGTGCTCTGAAGCTGAAAAATGTGGAGGTATGCCAATCCCCTACATCCCTTCCCACTGCTTAACCCCACCCCCCCCCCACCCCAAACTAAGGAGAAATGATTTACCCAGGTGTTAGGGCCTTTGATCTCAGAGTGTCGGTGGGGACAGGGTGGGATGGTGAGGCTTATGCTCATCATCGCGTTAATGCCTTTGCGACCGAGGGTGCAAATGCTGCTGGAGGGATTTAAACAAACGCCACAGAATCTCACATTAAAAACCTCATCAAGGTGATCCCGGCCATCACTGGCTGCTAGTAAAAAACAGCACCCCCCCACATCCTCCCCCGCAGATCTTCTTTTGGTGGGGGGGAGGGAGGGGAATCTTGCCGTCTTTATCCAGTCTGCCTTCCACGGGCCTCCACGCTGACCCACAGCAACCCAAAGCAGCCCAGGCACGCCACTCCGTGGATCCTGACAAATACTGGCCAGATCAGCACTCCCCCAGGTAGGAAAAAAAGGATGAAGCTCCACGGTGAGAGGCTTCAGCCTCAGGTTGGGAAAGGAGGCTGTCTGATTCCTCCGGCCTGCCTCAGGGTTTGGAGAGAGCTATGCCTTGACTTTTCTTTTTCTTGTCACAAATACGGGCAGCCCTGCGGCTCAGTGGTTAGCGCTGCTACCTCACAGCGCCAGGGACCCGGGTTCAATCCCACCCTCGGGTGACTGGCTGCATGGATTCTCCAGTGTCTGCGTGGGTTTCCTCCCACAGTCCAAACATGCCCCAGTTAGGGTGGATTGGCCGTGCTAAATTACCCCATAGTGCCCAGGGATGTGCAGGTTAGGGTGGATTGGCCGTGCTGAATTGTCCCATAGTGTCCAGGGATGTGCAGGTTAGGGTGGATTGGCTGTGCTAAATTACCCCATAGTGCCCAGGGATGTGCAGGTTAGGGTGGGTTGGCCGTGCTAAATTGTCCCATAGTGCCCAGGGATGTGCAGGTTAGGGTGGATTGGCCGTGCTGAATTGTCCCATGGTGCCCAGGGATGTGCAGGGTAGGGTGGATTGGCTGTGCTAAATTACCCCATAGTGCCCAGGGATGTGCAGGGTAGGGTGGATTGGCTGTGCTAAATTACCCCATAGTGCCCAGGGATGTGCAGGTTAGGGTGGATTGGCCATGCTGAATTGTCCCATAGTGTCCAGGGATGTGCAGGTTAGGGTGGATTGGCCGTGCTAAATTGTCCCATAGTGCCCAGGGATGTGCAGGTTAGGGTGGATTGGCCGTGCTAAATTGTCCCATAGTGTCCAGGGATGTGCAGGTTAGGGTGGATTGGCCGTGCTAAATTGTCCCATAGTGCCCAGGGATGTGCAGGTTAGGGTGGATTGGCCGTGCTAAATTGTCCCATAGTGCCCAGGGATGTGCAGGTTAGGGTGGATTGGCCGTGCTGAATTGTCCCATAGTGCCCAGGGATGTGCAGGTTAGGGTGGATTGGCCGTGCTAAATTGTCCCATAGTGCCCAGGGATGTGCAGGTTAGGGTGGATTGGCTGTGCTGAATTGTCCCATAGTGTCTGGTGATGTGCAGGTTAGGGTGGATTGGCCATGCTAAATTGTCCCATAGTGTCCAGGGATGTGCAGGTTAGGGTGGATTGGCCGTGCTAAATTGTCCCATAGTGTCCAGGGATGTGCAGGTTAGGGTGGATTGGCCGTGCTAAATTGTCCCATAGTGTCCAGGGATGTGCAGGTTAGGGTGGATTGGCTGTGCTGAATTGTCCCATAGTGTCTGGTGATGTGCAGGTTAGGGTGGATTGGCCATGCTAAATTGTCCCATAGTGTCCAGGGATGTGCAGGTTAGGGTGGATTGGCCGTGCTAAATTGTCCCATAGTGCCCAGGGATGTGCAGGTTAGGGTGGATTGGCCGTGCTGAATTGTCCCATAGTGCCCAGGGACGTGTGGGTTAGGGTGGATTGGCCGTGCTGAATTGTCCCATAGTGCCCAGGGACGTGTGGGTTAGGGTGGATTGGCCGTGCTAAATTGTCCCATAGTGCCCAGGGATGTGTGGGTTAGGGTGGATTGGCCGTGCTAGATTGTCCCATAGTGCCCAGGGATGTGCAGGTTAGGGTGGGTTGGCCGTGCTAAATTGTCCCATAGTGCCCAGGGATGTACAGGTTATGGTGGATTGGCCATGGGAAATGTCGGGTAGGGCGGTGGGTCTGGGTGGGATGGTCTGTAGAAGGTCAGTGTCGACTCAATGGACCAAATGGTCAGCTTCCACACTGTAGGGATTCTATTCGATCCTCTATCCAGTTGTGCTCATGAATGTCCTGCTGGAATCTTCCTCCACCTCTGTTTGTGGTGGGCTGTTCCAGATCCTGATAACTCCACATTAAAAGAACAGTTTCGTGCCCTCTGCGCCATCAAACAGAAGGTTCTAAAACGCTGTGTGCTCTGCGTATCTGTGGGAATGCCACTGTCTGGAAGGCACAAGTCACGAGTGTCATGGAATATGACCCATTTTCCCGGGAAAGGTGCAGCTCCAGCAACACTGGAAGATTGACACGATCTGGGGCAAAGCAAGGCCTGCTTAATTGGCAGCATATATCGGCCACGTTCAACGCTCCCCCTCCCCAATACCGATGGGCACTCGCAGCACTGTGTCCCATCTACAAGATGCACTGCAGCAATTCGCCAGGGCTTCTCAGACAGCACCTTCCAAACCCACGACCTCTGCCACCGAGAAGGGCCAGGGCGGCCAATATGTGGGAACTTCAACCCCTGCACCTTCCCCACTCCCCATCCCGACTTGGAAATATATCGACAGTTCCCTCCGTGTGGCTGGGTCAGGATCCTGAAACCCCCTCCGTAACGGCACTGTGTGGGTGTCCCTACACCACACAGGACTGCGGCGTTTCCAGAGGGAAGCTCACCCCCCCCACCCCCACCCTCTGTCAATAAAAAATAAACACTAGGCAGTCCATTGATGTGGAAATATCCAAGTAAGCTGAATGCGCAAGCTCCTTCATTAATTTTCCCATTATTCTGCTCTTGAGAATAATCCCAGACTGTCAGTTCTCTCCACAGCAGGTGGAGTCTATCATAGAGACATACAGTACGGAAACAGACCCTTCGGCCCAGCCCGTCCATGCTAACCAGGTTGCCAAAGCTGATCCAGTCCCATTTACCAGTATTTGGCCCATACCTCCCTAAACCCTTCCTATTCATATAAGATGTGCAGGTTAGGGTGGATTAGCCATTCTAAATTGTCCATAGTGTTAGGTGTGTTAGTCAGAGGGAAATGGGCCTGGATGGGTTACTCTTCAGAGGGTCACTGTGGGCTGAAGAGCCTGTTTCCACGCTGTAGGGAATCTAATCTAATCATATACCCATCCAGATGCCTTTTAACTGCTGTAATTATACCAGCCTCCACCACTTCCTCTGGCAGCTCATTCCATACACGTACCACCCTCTGTGTGAAAAAGTTCCCCCTCAGGTCCTTTATAAAGCTGTCCCCTTCATACAGAGGACATAAGTTTATCATCTGCCACAATCCCCACAGTCCAAAGATGTGCAGGTCAGGTGAATTGGCCATGCTAAAATTGTCCGTAGTGTTAGGTAAGGGGTAGATGTAGGGGTATGGGTGGGTTGCGCTTCGGCGGGGTGGTGTGGACTTGTTGGGCCGAAGGGCCTGTTTCCACACTGTAAGTAATCTAAGAAAAAAATCCCTGGTATAGAGACGCCAAGTCAAGCACGTTTATGGAAGGTGGAGGGGGCAGGGTGATGAACAATGGCAGGGCCCCCCTGAACCCTAACTCTAACCCTATAACCAGCTGCCTCTCTCTCTCTCTCTCTGCAGCCGCTGTACGGGTTCCACGCCCAGGAGTTCATTCCCTTCCGGTACGCCAGTGGGGGTGGGCGCGAGCTTCACTTCTACGAGGAGAAGGAGGTGGACCTCAGTGACATCATCAACACGCCCCTCCCACGGGTGCCGTTGGACGTCTGCCTCAAAGGTAAGCAGCGAGCCCTCGTCTTAAACCCCCCCCCCCGCCCCCCCGCTCCTTCTGTGGGCCCTCTGGAAAGGACCAGGCTAACGCTGCAGCGTCAGACGCCCCAACAAATCCATCACTTTGGAAATGCGGAGTTTGTGTCACGAGGGCTCTTCGTGGCGCACTGGTAGTGTCCCTATCCCTGAGCCAGGAGGCTTGGCTTCAGGTTCCACCTGTTTGAGGCGCGTTTGAGCTCGTCCAAGTACGTTGATTTTTTTTAAAAAAAACAAACGCCAAGGTGTTGCTGAGAGAGGAGACTTGCTATTAAATGTGTTTTGTCTTGCACACTTCAGGATAGGTACAAGAATGCCACTTCTCACAGCCCTTGGTGCTGAACAGTTACCCTGTCCACACTCTGGATGGTTGGGGCATTGTCACGGAGATTACATCATCCCCCCTTTTGTTCAGTACTTCTACCGTGCACTTTCTGCATCAATATCCCTGGGGTGGCACAGTGGTTGGCACTGCTGCCTCACAGCGCCAGGGACCCGGGTTCGATACCAGCCTCGGGCGACTGTCTGTGTGGAGTTTGCACATTCTCCCCGTGTCTGCGTGGGTTTCCTCCCGCAGTCCAAAGATGTGCAGGTTAGGGTGGATTGGCCGTGCTAAATTTCCCATGAGGTGCATTACCCAGTGGTAAATATGGGGAATGGGTCTGGGTGGGTCACTCTTTGGAGGGTCGGTATGGACTTGTTGGGCCGAAGGGGGGGTGGGGGGGGGGAGGGGGGGTGGGGGGGGGGAGGGGGGGTGGGGGGTGGGGGGGGAGGGGGGGTGGGGGGGGGAGGGGGGGTGGAGGGGGGGGGTGGGGGGGGGTGGGGGGGGGGGAGGGGGGGTGGGGGGTGGGGGGGGGGAGGGGGGGTGGGGGGGGGAGGGGGGGTGGAGGGGGGGTGGGGGGGGGGAGGGGGGGGGGAGGGGGGGGTGGGGGGGGGGGGGGGAGGGTTGGAGTGTGGGTGCAGTTGGGGGGGGGGGGGGAGGGGGGGGGTGGAGGGAGGGTTGGAGTGTGGGTGCAGTTGGAGGGTGGAATTTAAAAGGGTGTAACTGTCTCTCTCTCTCTTTGCTTCTCAGCTCACTGGCTCAGTATAGAGGGAATCCAACCTGCGATCCCAGAGAATCCACCGCCCGGTAAGCTTCGGCAATGTCTGCTCTCTCATTTCTGATCCCAACGGTGTTCCTCAGGGATATATACTGTCTCCACTTCTGATGAAAACGTAGTAGGCCTGGTTAGTAAGTTTGCAGATGGCGCCAAGGTTGGTGATCAGGGAAGAACAGTATCCAGGATTACAAAGTGACCTTGACCAGTTGGGTTAATGGGCTGAGGAGTTTAATTTGGATAAATGGGAGGTAATGCATTTGGGTCAAACAAACAAGGGCAGAACTTACCCAATTAAAAGTAGGGTTCTGGGGAGTGTTGTACAACAAGGGATTGAGGTACATAGTTATTTGAAATTTACGTTATAGTAGACGTCGGTTAAGAAGATGTCAAGGGTGTGTTGCTGGAAAAGCACAGCAGGTCAGGCAGCATCCGAGGAGCAGGAGGATCGACGTTTTGGGCATACTCCCTTCATCAGGAATGAGGCTGCTGTGCCAGGGGCTGAGAGATAAATGGGGAGGGGGGGTTGGGATACGATGGGAGGTAGCCGAGAAAGCGATAGGTGGGTGAAAGTGAGGGAGGAATTGATAGGTCAGAGGGGGCAGTGATGGACGGGTCCGGAGGGCGGTGCCAAGTTGGAGGCTTGGGACTGGGATAATGTGGAGGGGAGGGGGAAATGAGGAAGCTGCTGAAATCCACATGGATCCTGTGTGGTTGTGGGGTCCCAAGGTGGAATATGAGGCGTTCCTCCTCCAGGTGTCGGGTGGTTAGGGTTTGGTGGTGGAGGAGGCCCAGGACCTGCATGTTCTTGACGGAGTGGGAGGGGGGCGGGGTGTTGAAGTGTTCAGCCTCAGGGCGGTGGGGTTGGTGGGTGTGAAGCCTCGTTGAAGAAGTTGTCCTTCTCTCTCTGGGGACAAAAAGCCTTTCTCCTCGCTGGTTACAAAGATGTTTTGTACATTTGCCTTCCTTGCTCCGACCTGTTGAGATGGTGGTGTTGGACCAGGGTGGACAAGGCCAGAAGTCTCATAATGCCAGGCTTCAGACCAACGGGTTTTAGTTGAAATCACCTGAGGAAAGGGCAGTGCTCCGAAAGCTTGTGATTTCAAGTAAACCTGTCGGATTGTAACCTGGTGTTGTCAGACCTGCTGAGTATCCAATTCTGTCTTGATTAGTGTGGTGCTGGAAAAGCACAGCAGGTCAGGCAACATCCGAGGAGCGGGAGAATCGACGTTTCGGCCCAAAACCCTGCCTCTATTCCTGATGAAAGGCTTTTGCCCGAAACGTCGATTCTCCTGCTCCTCGGATGTTGCCTGACCTGCTGTGCTTTTCCAGCACCACACTAATCTAGACTCTGGTTTCCAGCATCTGCAGTCCTTGTTTTTACCTAGTCCAATTCTGTCCAGCCATGCGATAGGGAGGATATTATTATACTGAAGAGGGTTCCAAGTTTGGGAGAAGATTTGTAGCTCGGATGCTTGTTGTTGTGGTTCTGTTCGCCGAGCTGGGAATTTGTGTTGCAAACGTTTCATCCCCTGTCTCGGTGACATCCTCAGTGCTTGGGAGCCTCCTGTGAAGTGCTTCTGTGATCTTTCCTCCGGCAAGATCTTTTCAGAAAAGATTCACCGGGATGTTGCCTGGGTATGGAGGGGTTGGGTTATACGGAAAGGCTGGGACTTTATTTCACTGAAGCACAGGAGGTTAAGGGGGTGACCGAGAAGTTTGTAAAGTCTTGAAGGGTGTAGATAAGGTGAATGAGCTGTGCCCTTTCCTGAGGATAGGGGATTTCAAGAATAGGGACCTTTTTTTTAAAGGTGAAGATTTAATAAAAGATAGAAGGGGCATTATTTTCTAACGTGGAGTAGTTTGTTAGGGTTTAACTGGAGCTTCTGTATGAGCGGTGACTGAAGTGTGAGTGTTTGTCTAGTGATTGTTAAATCAGGGAACGTGTCTCCTCTGTTCCTTCCATCTTCAGAATAAATGCCAAAAGGTAACCCAGGTTCTGTACCTGTTTGCTCGTTTGTTAAGGCCCTGGTCTTCAGGCTGAGCTGCTAACTGGGCTGCTTTCCTCTTCTGTCCCCTTAGCCCCGAAAGAGCAGCAGAAGGTCGAGTCGACGGAACCCTTGAAGGTCATCAAGCCGGGCCAGGAGGAGGAAGGACAAGGGAAGGGCAAAGGTCAAGGGGCTTCGGCCACGGATGGCAAAGGTCAGTCAGACCAAGCCTGGCCTTCACGGTGTCTTCTCACTCGTACGCTCCCGCTCTTGTTCACGACACCCCCCCCCCACACCACCACCCACCACCACCCCCCCTGCTCACCCTCCCCACCCCCCCCCCTGCTCGCCCTCCCCACCCCCCCCGCTCGCCCTCCCCACCCCCCCCCCCGCTCG